>NC_135415.1:31595602-31895602 GCF_051991245.1 Festucalex cinctus | reverse complement strand
TGTCTGGAGGTTCCCCTACCTGTGCTACAGCAGCGGTGGAGGTACAATTATGCCCAATGATATCATATGAGGAGAGTTCATAGACAAAATGTTACACACGCTGATGGGAGGAATGTGTTCCAATTATTTTGTTGTTGTTGCTGTTTTAGTGGTTTTTCACTTGCAACATAAACATAAATTCTAAACTATCAGAACGTGATGGCCTCAACGAGAACGCGTTTTGTAATAACGTGTGCTTCATTCATTTAAATAAAAAAAACAAAAAATAAATAAAAAACAAATAAAACTAGAGCTGCGAGCAGCTATAAAGGGCCCTCGCAGCCCGGGCCACGTTGGGGTCCTTGCACGTTGGGGTACTTGCACGTTGGGGTACTGGCACGTTGGGGTACTGGCATATTGGAAGCAAAATTTCTTTGAAAATGGCATAATAAACGTTTACATGTAGAATATTTTTTTGCCAGTGTGTGTGTCAAGCTCAACGGGTTTTGGTGATTGTTAAGACCTGCAAAAATCAGCGTCCTTTTTTATTTTTAGGCAATGAGTTGCCCTGATTGGTATTTTTTTGTAAAAGTGTATATACACATCATCGCTCGTTGTACTCATTGCACAATGTTACTTTTATTGTCCAAAGGGGCAATCAAAAATGAATAAAACAAAATGGAAACATACATACGTTTGGATCGGTGTGAAGCCAGTGAACAATTTGAGTGGTGGAAACTAAAAGAATATTCATAAATGACTTAGTTATCACACTTAGAATGAGTGTACATTTTTTTGTACAAGATACCGTATGTGGGGTATTTATTTTTTTTTTATATATAAGCCTCAAGGGCTAGGTGGCGCTGTATTTATAACTGAATGTTGTCATAGAGATACCTTCAGGCCTTGATTATAAGCATACATGTCAAGTGTGGGATTTTTTTTTGGAGCATGTACCGTGGAGTTATTAAGCATATCCTTCATTCACGATATTGCTTTTAATGTCCATAGAGGCTATCAAAAATAAATAAAAATATATATATGTTTGGATAAGTCTGATGCCAGTGAACATTTTGAGTGGTGGAAACTAAAAGAATATTCATAAATGACTTAGTTATCACACTTAGAATGAGTTTACATTTTTTGTACAAAATACCGTATGTGGGGTATTTTTTTTTCATGCCTCAAGGGCTAGGTGGCGCTGCATATATAACTGAATGTTGTCATAGAGATAGCTTCAGGCCTTGACGATAAACATACATGTCAAGTTTGGGATTTTTTGGAGCATGTACCGGGGAGTTATCAAGCATATCCTTTTTCAGTGCGAAACACAAATTTTTATGCCCCGCCTTCATCATATAGTATTTCGAAAAGTCAAGATTTTTCCCCCTGTCGTTGGCTCAGGTCTTGACATGGTCCAGGTCAAGTCTTAACTCAGTCAGATGAAACGTGTAGGAGAAGTGGGCAAAAGTCTGCCCCCTGTGAATGTGCAAAAATTGTCAAAAATGGGACATTCAAAAATTCATAGCTCACTTCCTGTTCATTTTAGCAAATGGGTCCAAGAGACTTTTTTGTAGGTCTTGGGCTCCCTCATACACCTAAAAATATTCGTCGTTCTTGCTTAAACGTACAACCGGGGCTGCTTCGTTAAAAACTTCTAGGGGGCGCTATTGAGTCATTTTTGTAAAAATAGCACAATCAACAATAAAATATTGCTCATTTTACCAGGCCAGATGTGTGTGCCAAGTTTCATGAGTTTCTGTGCATGTTTAGACCCTCAAAACTGGCGTTGTTTTCTTGGCGAACAGCGCTTAGCCACACCCACAGCAATTCGCGAAAACTCACAAACTTCGTGTTGTGACATCATGAAGGCCGAAACCCTCATCTGAGCAAATATGAGGTAGGTCCAGTTAACGTGTTTGGAGAAAAACGTAGAAGAAAATTCGTAAGAAAAAAAATTGCCACTAGGTGGCGCTATCAGTTAGATGAAATATAAGTCAGTAGATGTCTTTAGGGCTGGACTCTCATCAAATGTGTGAAATTTTGAGAAGATAGGATCATCTCGGTCAAGTTAATGCAGCTTTTATTTTCACGAAAAATCTTCAGACTTTGCGTCACCGTAGCGGCCACGCCCTTTGGCGAAAAGTTACAATATTCGGTGTGGGGCATGATCAACATCTTAAGGCTTTTCTGACCAATTTTCAAATGGATCCCTTCAACAACCTCAGCACAGTAGCTAAAAACGTAAAGTATGACATTTATTGTAACCACTAGGTGGCGCTATATGTATAACTGAATTTTATCATATAGATGTTTTCAGGCCGTGACTATTACGTTGCCTGAGAAGTTTGAGATTTTTTGGAGCTTGAACATGGGAGTTATTAAGCATTTGCTCTTTCTGGACAAATGAAATTTTAAAGGCAATATTTGATGCCCCGCCCCCGTCATATAGTATTTCAAAAAGGCAAGATGTTTTGCCCAGTTGTTCTCTCAGGTCTTGAGATGATAAATGCCAAGTTTGAAGTCAATTGGATGAAAAATGTTTGCAAAGGGGGAAAAAGCATGACCACAGTGAATGTGCCAAAATAGGCCAGAATTGGACATAAAAAAATTCATAGCTCACTTCCTGTACATTTTAGCTACATGGTCCCAATAGACTTTTTTGTGCGTCTCCGGGTGCTACACGTGCCTGCCAATTTTCGTTGCTCTAGCTCAAACGTGCCGGGCTTGGTTTTTATTTTTCTACGCTAGGGGGCGCTATAGAGTCGCGTTGTTATGACGACTTCATAATATCAAATTTTTCGCCGGGCCTGAGGAGTGTGCAAAGTTCGGTGAGTTTTCGTGAATGTTCAGGTACCCAAAATCGGGATCGTTTGCGGAGAATAAAGAAGAAGAAGAAGAATAATAATAATAATAATAATAATAATAATAATAATAATAATAATAATTTTTACAAAAACAATAGGGACCTCGCAGCGGTCGCTGCTCGGGCCCTAATGAAAAAAAAAAATCAGTTTTTGTTTTTCAGGTTGTACTGTAGTTTGCTTCCATTCTACAAAGTTCACCAATAAGCGCAAATTTTAATGTACTGTTTATTTAAGTACAAAATGCACCGGAGTAGACTCAAAACATTGAACTCACGAGTTTTATTTTATTTTATTTGAGTTAGTTATTATTGTTTAAAAAAACAAACAAACATACAAACAAAAAACCTTAGTTTACTTTGCCTATCTGTACATAAAATAATTCTGTCAGCTGTAGAATAGACATAAAGTAATAATAATAATAATAATAATAATAATAATAAGGAGTGTTAGTTTACTTTGCCTATATGTTCATAAAAAATTCTGTCAGCTGTAGAATAGAGATTAAATAATAATAATAATAATAATAATAATAAACGGTAGTTTACTTTGCCTATATGTTCATATAAAATCTCTGTCAGTTGTAGAATAGACATGAAATAATAATAGTAATAATTAGGGGTGTGAATTGTCTAGTACCCGACGATTCGATTCGCATCACGATTCATAGGTCACGATTTGATTCGATACCAATTAATCCCGATACGAAATTATAAGTCGATTGTTGCGATTTTTTTACTCAGAAAATACTAATCAGTAAACTTGTACATGTACACTGTAAGATTTGCATGGAAATGTATTTATTTATCTGAAACTTCAAGTCAAGTCATCTTCCATGACTAACCCTAAGACATTTTGTTGAATATTTTTCCACCAAAAATGAATGTTTAAAAATCGATTTGGCCGCCTATTGAATCGATTCGAGAATTGCGTCCTGTAATATCGCGATATATTGCCGAATCGATTTTTTTTTCACACCCCTACTATTCACGTACTCACGCATTGACACGCTGGTGGCGACGATCTGCCCTGGGGCAGACTGATGGAATGCCAGCGTGCGTCTTTCAAGTTCTGTTCCTGGTCTGTACCGTCAATCAGCGAATGCTTGAGGTCTTGAATGCATTGAAATCAGTGCATCGCAAACGCAAGTTGTGTGGGGACGCTGGAGAGAGTGTGGGTGTGTCTGACCCACATCAAGTATGACGCCCCAAAAAAGGGGCTCGCTCAAGCATGAAAAAAATACAACTACTGTAATCCAATTTTCTCAACCTTTATTAATAACAGTTGAGAACATTAATGATCTTCCGAGCGTCAACAAGATTGGCGGATGGCCTGCTGGTCCTCTTTCTCATTTCCCCGAGACTTTGCATACTCCTCGACATGTCTGCTTGAGTACAGTTGAGAAATGTGATTTCTCGAGTACCACAAATATCTCGTGCATTTAAGACATGTCACGGTGCCCCAGTGCGCAATAAATTTTCTTGCAATTCTCGTTGCTTCTCCTCATGGCAGGTTTTGAACAAGATATGGACTGAAACTGTGACAAGATTTCTTTTCGTTCCACTTGGTGTCACTTCAGAATTGCGATTTTCCGAAATCTGTGAGGATCCTTGACTGTACGCCCAGGGCAATGACAAATAAATAATAAAAATAAATACATACATAAATAAAAATGTGGGACCCTCAAAATATCATCATGCAAGCCAGAAATGGCCCCTATAAACCAAGTAAGGCTCTGAGATGTGCAGAAGTGGGTCACTTAGTGGATCCCAGAGTTCAAAGCAAACACGGTGAAGCATCATTTAGCTGTTATGCTGCACACAAATGAAGTGAAGGCAAGTGTGAGACTTTTAAATGCAGGTTAAAAACTGTGCCTTTCCCCCCCCACCCATGCCTATGATTGAGACATTTTTAAAATACATTTTCCCAAATCTTTTTCTTGTACTGTATGTTCTGTTAGTAATTTGAAGCTACTTGTTATTTCTTTACTTTGTTTTCGAATGTCTTTATTTCTTTTCTTTGATAATGCTTTGAAAGGGAAAGCCAAGTAAAAAAATGTCCCTACTATGCACCCCTACTAATCTAAACACTGTATTTCGGTGAATATTATGTTTGTGGAATATGAATTAAGCCGCAAAATCCGTCTGTTTTCTATGCATCCCAGGGGGTGGCCATTTTGACACTTGCTGTCAATTGAAAATGACATCACAGTGTCTCAGGGCTCTCCTTGTCAATGTCACATGACAAAAGGCAGAAATCAGATGAGCCCTTCTTAGGCACCGTGATGTCATTTGCATCTCCCCCCAATCCCCATATTGATTGACCTGAAATGTGCTATATCAATTTAAAAAAAAAATTCATTCATTTCATTCAAATGAAAGAAACCACAAGAGTGCAAGTGGTGAACTCACTGACTGAAGTATCAGCTCGAATTTTGTTCTCTTTTCTTTTTTTCCAGGAGCTTTTTTGGTTCCCTATCTCCTCATGTTATTCTTGTGTGGCATCCCACTGCTTCTCATGGAGTTTGCGATTGGCCAGTTCACTCATCTGGGGCCAGTGCACGTCCTAGCCAAAGTCTGCCCTCTGTTAAAAGGTGAGTTACTCATTTGAAGGATTTTCTGTCCTACTGTCCCCTACTTGTTTTTTTATGACTTGAACATTTTTCTCAGTGTGAAGATTCATCCAGTCATTTATTGACTCCACTGCTCATTGCTGCCTGTCACCTTATTGGGAGGTGACATTGAGATTGGCTTGCACGAATTAAGTCTCATGTTCAGTAGCTGAGCAATACTAAGGAGCCGAAACTCATTTCTCTCGAGCCCTCGAGTGAAGTGATGCAGTGCGGACTTTGAATTTGGTCTACTCGTCAAGTCCGAGTCAGTGTGTTAGATGGGATCATCTTCTGACCTAGAAAGTGCGAACCGAACCGCATGTCGTCAGCGTTTGGCAAAGCAAGCTGCACTGTCACTTGATGCTGTTGCATGCATGCAAAATTAGCTTCCAAATATCAAGTGCGGTCAGGATGATCATTTGTATCAGAGTGCTTTGCCTGAAATCCAAGTAAGGGCACATTCATTCCTTGTAATACATTTATCAACTGTACACTTCATGTTTTCAAACCAGTAAGACCTCAATCATACATGCATAAATATGAGTTGTTCCTCTGTGGAAAAGTGCAGATTTGTTTTCGTTTGTCATGTTGCATTTTTTACTATTTGAGAAGCACTGCATGAAGTCAAGTTTTCAAATGATTTCACTTGGTCTCGTCTTTTATTAAAACAAGACATATATATATGTGTGTATATATATATATATATCCACTGTACATTAAAGACTGAGGCAGGTGTACGTTTGGCTTTAAGTGACAAGTTCAATGATACTGTTTGTTGTTTGGCAACCAACCTTTGAGCGCAGGTGTCGGCCTTGCCACTGTGGTTATCGCCTACGTCTTCAGCACCTACTACAACGTGCTGATGAGCTGGGCACTCTTCTATTTGTTCAACTCCTTTCGCGCAACACCTCCTTGGAAGACGTGCAACAACAGCTGGAATGTCTTTGAGAAGTGTTCCAGTGGTTTCCCTGGCAACGCCACAGATCTGCAGTCAGCCAGCCAACAGTACTTTGAGTGAGAGGCATTCATTGCATTTTCATTTGTTTTGCCTGTCACCCACAGTGCTTCACTTTTTGCACATTTTGTTATGTCACAAAATGGAATTCATTTACATTTTTCTTTAAAATTCTACACATTTTTTTTTTTTTTTTTTTTGCAAATTGATTACAAATACAAAACTAAGAAGTATTACAGTATATACATAAATATTTCCAACATTATTTATGCACCTTTGGCGATCATCACAGCCTTAAAAAAGTCTTTTGGAATGTGATACGATCAGATGATTAGCACACCTGCGATATCTTGACAGCAGCTGGTCGGATGGGCTGCGCCTGCGCATTTCCGGGTCCCTCCACGGGTTCCATTCAAGTTTTTCCTCTGGCTGGGCCACTCAAGGACATTCACAGAGTTGTCCTAAAGCCAGTCTTGTACAGTATATTATTATTTTTTGGCCCTGTACTCGGGCTCGCTGTTCTGCTGAAAGATAAACATTTCCCACAGTCATAGGTCAAGACGCGGCAATCGGGAAAATGTGAAGCGCTGAATGGGAATTCTTCTTTGCACATATATGATGTTACATACTGTACATAAAGTGTTGTTGTAAATATGGATGAATGAAGGAATCATTTGTATTTTGACCAGTCACAGGCTTCTGGAGAAAACCGACGGCATTGAAGATGTCGGTGGCCTTCAGTGGGAACTCTTTGGCTGTCTGTTCCTTGCCTGGGCCGTTGTGTATTTTTGCATTTTTAAAGGCGTCAAATCATCTGGCAAGGTCAGAACAAGCAAGATATGTTTTGCAGGATTATCCTTGCTGGATAACTGGTCTGCTTAATTGTTTACTTAAAAGTTGAACAAATTAAATAAAAAAAAAGAAAAGAAAAGAAGGTATTTTCAGAAGCAGTGTAGATGAAAAAAAAAAAAATAACAAAAATTCTCAATTCCAAATGTTTACAACCTTACCATAAAAGCTTTTTTGATGCTTCCCCTGTTGATTCCATCCTACAGGTTGTTTATTTCACAGCTACATTTCCATACTTCATCTTGTTTGCCCTGCTTATTAACAATATGCAGCTGCCCGGTGCCAAGGAGGGCGTCTTGTACTTTGTGACTCCTGTCTGGAAGAAACTTTTTGAAATTAAGGTGAATTCATTTGACTGCATAGTTAGAATGTTTGACCTCAGAAAGTTCGATCTTATCTGTAACTTGGCTGTGTGTGGGTGGTGTATATGTCCAAATAGTTTCATAAAGGTGAAGATCATCTTTGGCTGCAAGATGAACATGCAAATCAGCAATTTAATGTTAGAAAATAACATCGTTTGTACAAGTGAGGTTTGGGAGAGAGAAAAAAAAGGTTGAAAATGTTGAGCTGAGAAGATTTGAAGTACCGTGTTAGCGCCATGACGCGTTCTTCCACGAAGTCCCCTGCTCAAATAACCGCACGACACACTGCTTACATAAGTTCATTATTAATTCATTCCTTAAGTATTACGTGTACAGTAATATGAACTTATGAAGCAATCAAGACAGTTGTGAATTAATAGTTTGTCATTTTCATTATACTGTAGTCAGCCTTTATTCATTTATTTATTTAAATTAGTGTTCATTATTTTACAGAGTGGGTTTGGCAGTTTTTATGAGGTTTTTTATTTTTCAAAAATGCTTCGTTATATTTTAACTTTTATTAGATTTAGTATTTGTTTTTTTAAGTGTGTATTTCTTGTGTGCAAGATTTAACTGATCTCGTTTTCCATCTCTTGTTTGTCATGTTGACAACTTAAGTGGATTTATGGTTTGAATTCCTGTTGAAGTATCAAACCCCTTTTACTCTCTACTATTTTTTCATATACATATATATATATATACATATACTGTACATATATTTTCATGTGTCGCATCTGCAATTCCGTCTGTTGCCTGGGAGCGACATCATCTGGTGGTGCTTTAATGGCGTCGTTTCAATGCGAAGCACATTGTTTAAAGGACCACAAGTCCCAGATGACTGACATTTCAAATAAATGCATCTAAAATTACGTGTAAAATGAACCCCAAAGGCTCATGTATTCAAAAAAAATTGCCAATTTTCCATAGATGAAAATGAAGGACATTTTAGCTGTAATTATAATTCATTCTATTTTATTTATTTATTTATTTATTTTAAACATTTTTGTTTTGATTTTAAAAATGCCTTGTTCAATGTTTGTTATTTCATCAGTTTTGGTGAGCTAAAATAATCTCCTGGCTTCACACGCAGGTTTGGGTAAACGCAGCTGCCCAAGTGTTCAATTCTCTGGGAATTGCTTTTGGTTCCATGATTTCAATGGCAAGTTACAACAAGTTCAACAACAACATTGTGAGGTAATGTAAAGCCTATTGTAGGAGTTCTCAATAATGTTTTTCCTCTTTTACTCCCAATAGAAATGTTATATTCTAAACTTGTAACATGAATCTAGGCCAGTACAATGTAGGGCAAAGAACCCCAGCAAGGCCAGTGCATCTCCTTCATCGTTTCAGCCACAAGTAATTGTCTTTTTTTTTTGGAACCCCCCTTGCAGAGATGCTTTGATTGTATCGTTCATCAACTCCTTCACAAGCATTCTGGCTGGCTTTGTGATCTTCTCAGCTATTGGCTACATGGCACACATACATAACCTCCCCGTGGACAACATATCTACCGATGGTAGGCACCAAGGATACCTTTCTGAAAACCTCTGAGCACATCACAGCACAGTTCTGAGGTTGTGAGTATGCAACTGGTCTCCGGCCTTCCTGTGTGGAGTTTGCATGTTGGCACAGTGTCTGAGTGAGTCTTTTTTTTTTTCCAAGATTACAAAAGTTAGTATAGATGGTGCACAGATCTGGCTGGCTGAAGATGGATCTTAAAGCGCTACTCAGGTGGCTGTTATGTCTTCGAACTAAATTGTAATAATGAGGTCAAATCATGACATTGATAACCCCCAAGAAAATGGCCACAGATCTTGCTCAGATGGAGGTGATTTAATCCTTCAAGTACCTTTGGATGGATTAAGAAATCAAATGAAAAAATTATTATCGTACAGTATTTAAATTGTATTTATACACTCATTAGCATCAAAGATGGCTGCCTGCGGAAACAAAAATGGAAAGATTTGATGGCATCAATAATTAAATGTCTTCTAATACAAACAAAATTCTGAGTGTGCTTTTAAATGTTGTATTTCTTTTGTGTTTTAGGTCCTGGTCTTGTGTTTGTTGTGTACCCCGAAGTCCTCTCCACCATGCCCGCGTTTCAGCTGTGGGTTCCTCTCTTCTTTTTTATGCTGCTTTGTCTTGGTCTGGACAGCCAGGTAAACATTCCCCACCCTTACAATCATGCTAATCAAGCTCTTGCGCGAATTGCGTTCTTGGCCCGATAATTGCCGACATAACACTTCCAGATGTGCAAATAGCACTTCCTGCTTTTCACAGGTTGTCATTCATTCCAAAGGCCCGTAAATATTTGCACGATGATTGTGTCACTAAAGGTAAAGTCCCACTCCCGCCAGAAAGTAAGACAACGTAACTTTCTGTTGCAGTTTGCCACTGTCGAGGTGGCTTTGACGTTCATAAAAGATGAATTTAGAGCCCAAGTTCTGCACTTTTTCAAGAGGGAAGAACTGCTGGCCCTGGTTGTCTGTTTTGTCAGCTTTCTTCTTGGACTTCCACACGTTACTAAGGTATTGAAAATGTGCTTTGAATCATGCACAAACAAATGTGTCCCATTTCTGGTCTCTTCAATTGCTGTCCTACAAATGTACCGCCAGTGACAGTTTTGTTTTTTCGTTTTCTTTTCTCAGGGAGGCATTTATGTGTTTCAGCTGATGGACCACTACACTGCTGTTGTCTCCCTCATGTTCTTGGCTTTCTTTGAGGTTGTAGCAGTCTGCTGGTTTTTTGGTAAGATCCCGGTTATGTGTCGTCATGTGAATGTGAAATGGTTACGACTGGCTGTTGTGGGAGCCGCATTCAACTGACAAGCAGGCGGCACGAGGAGAGATTTATTGCTTTGTCATTTATGTCATGAGAACTTGTCATTTTCCATTAGGGGTCCGCCGCATCTCATATATGATTAAGAAGATGCTCGGGAAGCCTGCCAACATCTACTTTCGCATCTGCTGGTTCATCATCTGCCCTTTGCTGGTGCTGGTGAGGTTCTCGTTGAACATAAATACATTCTTTCATTCATTTCTTTCTCTCTCTGTCTGTCTGTTAATCCGATCTAAATGCATACAGTGGATCTCGCTATTATTCATGCAGAATAGGTTGCTGGGCCCACCCTCGAAAAATTCTTGGGAATAAAAACGGGGATAAACAATACAACCAATAAGCATTTTCCCTGAAAAACAGGATTGGCTCCTCCCAACCACACAAACAAACAAAAAACTAAGCACAATCGTGTAATATTTATTTAAAGCTACAGACCGTAGAATACCTGACAAATGGTGACAAATGAAACTGCACATACACTTCTTCACAATTCGAACCCGAATCCAGTCCGAAAACTATTGGCCAGAGGCTTGCAGGAGTCCCACAGCTAAGATGTTAATCTACTAATGAGAAGATGTTTCAGTCATAAATGGTCAAATAAAAAGACTATTGTAAAGAAAGAAAAAGAAAATTGAGGCAAAAACAATTCCATATAGCATCTTGAAATATTGTCCAAAAAGATTGTCCACCTAAAGCTGATGTTTTCCATTCGCAGTGCATACTGGTGGCCAGTATCATCCAGTACACTCCTGTGAAATATGGGACCTATCGGTACCCATTGTGGGCCGAATGGGTAGGTTGGGGGGTGTCACTGGTCTCTCTGATATGGATTCCCATTGGAGCCATTCACGAGATCTGGAACAACAAAGGCCCCTTTCACACGGTGAGTATGGTTGGGATCATGACTGTGCAAAATAGTTGTGCCTTTATTTGGCTCTTCTGTCTGACTGTTGTCCCTTTTCAGTGCAAGTGCACCTGCTAAAAATCAACCGTTTCACTGATATGTTGTTGCTAAAACTTTCGTTTTAGCAGCCTATGCACAATTTCTTCAGACAAATGTTTTATCGTCTGACCGTGATCGTAAAGTGTCGTGAGAATTTCATGATTTGTTTAATAATATTGATGTTCCAACATACTGTTGCGTACACATAGCATACCTAGATAACAAGAGTTGAATTGTAACTTCACTGGGACTTGAGTACAAAGTGTTGTATTTGAAGCAGTGCTGTATTTCCTGTTTTGCTTTGCTCCTGACAAGGAAAGACAAGCTCATTTCTCAGGAAATGATTTCCCCATTGCAGAGATTTAGGACAGCAGCTGCCCATTCTAGTCAGATCAAAGGAAGCGAGCCTTGACAAAGATCAAACTTCTCAGTCTGCAGCTAATATTTTTTGACAAGGGGGCAAATCAAGTGTTGCATATCATAACTTGCCTCTACAAGTTCTTTAATCAAGCTTTGTCGAGTTAGCGGGCCTATGGGTCAAGAAAGAAGGCATGCAATTTGGAGTTGGCTTCCACTTTGTAATGTGCGACACTGCCACCTACAGAGCCAAAGTGGAACCGTTACACTTGGATTGCATGTTACGTTCACACTGTTAAGGCAGAAATTTGAATACAGCTACAGAATTGGCCTTCCTCTGTGGAGTTTGCATGTTCTCCGTGTCCTTGCATGGGGTTCTTCAGGTACTCCTCCCACATTCAAGAGAGACAAAAGAAAAAACAAAACAAAACTTCATTGACCATGAAGACGCTAAATTGTCCATAGGGGTGTGATGTTTTTTTTTTCTTTTTTAGTTGCTCTGAGATTTGCTGAAATCACTTCAGGGTTTACACGCCACCTCTTGCCCATAATCAGCTGGGATGAGGACAAGCAGTATCGAAAAGGGATGGATAGGATGTGTCAGGTGCATCCAATGTGACGGAGGAGCGCATAGCGCAAGCGCTTGAGCTGGAGCAGCATTTTCAATATTGGCTTTCTTCTTTTTAGAGACTGAGAACAGCTGTGACTACCACAGTAGAGCTGGCTGTTGAGGATCTTCTGCCTGAAAAACAAAAACTTGGCAACACCGTGCTTGAAACGTCAACTGAACACGTGGACACAACACTCTGATATTTAACAACTGTGCATCTCTTTTTTTTTTTTTGTCATTATGTAATTAGTCATTGCAGCTCAAGGTTTAAACTCCACACACATTCTGAAATATCTTACTTGACATATCAAGTGACAAGCACATTTCGTCGTCTAGAAATCCAAATTGTGTTATTGAACCTGACTAGAAAGTGAGTGCTTGTGAATGCAAATGTTTTTTGCATTTCATTTTCATATTTTTACATGTCTGCAAATCCATTCAAATGCCTTACCTGCCACCCATAAACAGGACTTCATAGTGATGCAAAAACTGAATCTTCTAACAAAAATATGCTGATGCTGTCTCGAATGTAGGAGGAATATGTTAAAAAGAAATACAATACTGCAGCCATATATATCATATACATCTTAAACATATACAGTACGTTGTGAAAGACAAATTGCAAGTCATGATTAACGAACACAGATTTGTGTTAAAATGCCTTTTTTTTTTTTTTTTTTTGGAGGAAATTAAATGTGTTGCTAAATTCACAAACATGTCACCTAAAATGACACATGCACAGGCTTTTATAGCTTAGATATTTTATTTTGAAACCGAATGAATGTACATGCTCAAAAGCTTGAAACAAAATTCTGAAATTATATATTTTTGTTTTGCCAACAACTACGAATAGATTTAATTTAGTTTTTGATTTCATACCAGTACAACAATATTTTTTTCTGTATTGTTCATGCATATTTTAGATTTCACTTCTTTTCTATGATAATTCATTCACGTCACACACAATTAATTATAATTCTAAATCTAAATAAAATAAATACCTAAATCTATGCTTTAAAAAAAGTCTACACACCCCTTGTGAAATAAAAAAAAAAGACCAATGTAAATCATTTCAAAACGTTTTCCTTTATTGATGTTAAGTTAAACTGAAGAAAAAAAAAACTTAGAGGAGAAATAAAAATAGCAGATTTTACAGTTGCACAAATATTCACAGCCTCATAACTAACAAATTATGAAGTTGTGGATGTTTCCAGAATTAACCAGTAACATTCTAACTCACGTTGCCCCCCCCCCATTTACCCACAAATAAAGTTCAGATGTTCTAATAGGCTTTTCCTTACACGTTCGTAGTCACAACTTACATTATCAAGTCGAGAAAATATGGCACAACCGTAACATTACCAAGAAAAGGATCGAAAATTGATAAGTTGAGAAGAAAGCTAAAAAGAGCTTGACAACATTGAAGGAACTAAAGGAATTTCTGTGTTTTTTTTTTAACGCCCTATAATCAAAATGGGCCCTGCCAAATCCGGAATTATTTTTTTGATATGCTTCAAATACAAATAAATCAATAAATACATATTCATGCAGGTGTTTATTTCATGGATTTTAAATTGTGGGTACGACACATAAGTAATTGTTATGGATAATAATTAACAGCAGAGGGTACCTTTGCACAAACAACGTGGTGTTTATTATTTTTTATGACTGTATTACCTCATTGCATTATTTATGATCATGTGCAACAAATACTTGCCCTTTAGAAGCAGATATGCCATTTACATGCAAATTCACATTTATGTAGCGTCGTATATGAAATCATCCATCCATCCATTTTCTTGACCGCTTATTCCCACAAGGGTCGCTGGAGCCTATCTCAGCTGGCTCTGGCCAGTAGGCGGGGGACACCCTGGACTGGTTGCCAGCCAATCGCAGGTATATTAAATCATTCATTTTGTATTGTAGTTTGTATTACTTTTCACAATCATAGAGAAGTGGATGTGTGCTGTCAACTTAGTCAAAAAAAAAAAAGTTGCACTCATGATTTGTTTCCTTGCAGGTGGGCGTCACTTGGTGGCAGTATAGCAGCAGAAAAGAACTCGAAAGAAATCTGCAAAATTGAAAATCTTGCGTGCGTGTGTGTCTTTGGACACACATTTATTTGATATAGTGTGCAGGGCAAGCACACATGCCCACTCACGCTCAATAGCATAACTCAATCTGAGTTTGAGGAAAGCACCACTGGCACACACTTATTGCGAATCAATTGGGATGCATTGTAGGGGTGCGGGTGGATGATTTCCCGACATTGGCCGCATTGTCAGAGCGGATGACCCAGCTGGGGCACGGAGGAGAGCAGAGTCAGGAACACGACACATGTGAATGCGATGCTCATGAGGTTTGGAAGTGAATTAGGTGACTCGTCATAGAGGAGTGCAAGTGCCCTGAGCAGAGCGGCATGTTCATCAATAGTCCCTTCCTATTTGGCTGATGGCGAAACCTATCACTGCCTCTAAATCAGAGCATGGAGCGCTGTCAGATCAATATAGTCATGGACAGCGCAGGCCAGGCCAGGCCAGGCCAGGAGGCACTAAATAAATGCTTCTGCACGGCAATTGACGAGCTTGCATGGTCGTATGGGTCACTGGCTTTACTTCTGGTATGATGGCAAAATGTTCACTTGCTCTATTGTTCCTTTTGGTGCCCCGTGAAGGAGATCAAGCGAATGCAATCACATTTCATGAGCGCAGGCGTGCGTGCGTGTCAAGTCACAGCTTTGGTGCTGAAAATAATACAAAGCGCTTAATTGGGTTTGACTCATGTTGGCACTCACATGACGAATCCGTCATGACGAGCACACTGCAGCACTTTGTCAACTAGGGAACATGAAGCTGTTTAAAATATTGGACAACAACAGGGATGGGCAACTCCAGTTGCTGAATAGCAAACCGACGTTAAGTGCAATAACAGATTTTGAGGTCATATGTTTGTCCCGTGTATCATTCCAATCCCGTCATAAAAACGATTTGGTCTCCTCATGATGTAAAATAGGGCAGTGTAAGTGCAACTAAGCTATGTCTGCCATCTAATAGTCAATGGTGATATTACAACTTAAAGCTACAATTGATGCATATTTGCAAATTCTGTTTTTTTCCCTTATATTAAATTTTTTTAATTCTATATTTTTATGTGATTTTTCTCCCCGTTTGCCTCTCTTTTTAATGTTTATTAGTGATTTTTTTTTGATTTTTTTGGTTGCCAGTTGCCCATTCCAGTTTAAGAGGGAGGTGCGCTTATGATCGTATCTCCACTGCTATTCCAGATAGACAGTGAGATCCAACGATTGCGCTTCGCAGCACTTTGTATGCAGTGATGGTTTCTTGAAAGTGCTTCATCAATAAAACAACCGAAAATAATAGTCATTCATACATAGTGACCACACCTACTGCCCAAAGCCAGCTGGGATATGTTCCAGTGCCCCCCGCGACCCTTGCGATAAATAAGCAGTTCAGAAAAAGGATGGATGGATAATATACAGTGTAAGTTCTAAGGGTCAACAAGCCCTTGTGTGGTCCTGGGTAAATTGTTGCTCTATTAAAAACATGAGGAATATTTCATACCATATCTTTCATACCAGTACGAGGACTCAACTCCTGAGCATTCATCGATACCGATACCACAAGTACTCTTAATACATAAACTTCCTCCCAAAAACAATGACAGATAGTTTTAAAGCAAGACCTATAGCCTATATATCCCAATATAGCATTTTCCTTCAAATTAAAATGTCTATTTTCTAGTTCCTGATGGTAAAACGGCCACAAGAGGGTGGCTGATACTGGTATCGGCTGCTCTCAGGAGCACTGATACCTTGAAATAAGGCCTGTTACTCACCACTCACCAATCCTTAAAAAAAAAAATGTTTGCCATAGGAAATTAAAGAAATAACCAGCCACACGATTAATTAATAAAACTTTGTAATTTTGTCTTTTTTTTTTTTTTTTTTTTTTTTTTTTTTTACCGTGAAAACACAACATTTTAAGATAAAAGCATCTAATCCCATCCCTTGATTACATGTGGCGACACATCTGGTGACATCTGCTTTGAATGCAAGTCTGCTTGCTTCGCATCCTTTTTTCGAGAAGATTTTCCCTTCTCATGTTCTTCTCTCTTTTGACATCAGTTGCTGAGCTTTCAGCAGATCTGCTGAGGTCTTAGTGACATCCTGTGCGACCGTGGTTTCAATTTGCACAACTTTATTCAACTGTGGACGTTCCAGTGTGGTGATGAAATGACCCGCGCTGTAGCCGCGTCGATTTTCCAAAATGATGCTGATGCTAACTGGAAAGAGAAATGATTAGAATGATGAGAGCTTAACCTCTGCAAGAAAATGGAAATAAGCAGCATAGTAAACTTTTAGATTACCATAAAATGCAACCTAATGGGGCCATGTAGTATTGAATCAGTAAGAAATTGTAAAATATATATATATATTTTTTTTTTAATGATCGCACATTACCATATTAATAATCACAGTTGGTACTCAAAGCTGTGTGTCTATTTTCTTTCCAGCTCTAGCTGTATACACAATGTCAGTTGTTGTGATAAATGCATCATCTTGTTTCCCTGATGTTGCTGTCTTGCTTGAAGCACGTGTTCACTGTGTAAGACGAATCTCTTGTCGTGAAATGCACGTTGGGTGCTCCTCATAGACTTTCTGTCTTTATCTGGGCTTTATCGGATGATTCGGTCTTCGGGCGGATTTGATACATTGCCCCGCTGTGCTGCGTTGCTCTAACCTACGGCCATGCAAAAAATGTTAAAGACATGTAACAGAAATGTGAAATGTTTGTATTTGCGTCGTGAAGGGCAGCGTTGAAGCCAATAAATCAACTCACATTGTGTGTTGGTGACAACATTTAACATGATTGTCTTTATATCGACTCCATCCAGGATTTGTCTAAACACGTCTATTTACTTGTGCTTTTCACTTCACTGGCATGCTAATGAGCATGTCTTGCTAGCAATTCATATGCAGATGAGCGCTTTTGATGCTGGGACGCTGCACGCTTGCCTTTGTTTCATAAGGATTCTTGGGAGCTGGCTTTAAGGCTGCCGGGGATGTGCATACAGAAGAGGTCGCTCCCTAACACGTCCTTCTGGTAATGAGACTTCAGCTCTAAGCATCACTTAGCCTTTCTCCCAAATGTAGTAATATGCTAAAGGTGAGTCAGCGCTCATGTGGCGAGTTAATATGACAGTACGAAAGGTTTCCTTGGAGTCCCGCACCCTGAATGGCAGCTCATTAGTATTTGATTGAAGTGGGAGCAAATGTGTTTCTAGTATCTCAGTGGTGGATGCGGCCATTTAGTGGTGGCTGATTTATTATGTACATACAGATGCAGCAGATGCAGGAGGAGTGTGAAAGCTGCCATAACTGAGCAGAGCTGAAGGCTGAATATGAGATTTTGGAGTCGTGTGGTGATATCCAAGCAGAAGTACATTTGCATGAGCCCTGCGGGTAACACAAAGCTTTCCAAAAAAAATGACCTCTGCATTGTGTGAACGTCTTTCAATCTGAATGCTGGAAAATGAGGAAAGGCAAAATAAGAAAACGGCAGCTTTGGCACTCTTTAGTCTGGGAAACCGCCTATGAGGAATCATATTGCATCCTGGATTAGCTTGGAATTGATGCAGGTGTAGGTGTGCAGGCACACAACGTCTGATATGTTCTCTGCATAGCATAAATCTCTGGATTTTGGAGTGAACTGATTCTGCTTGCAGATTAAATGAGGTTGCACAGAAATAGCAATATGTCGTGTCTGCTCTCATAAGGAATGTCGGAAATTGCGTTTGACCCAAGGATGATGAATCTTCCGCATCGTTTTGTCTCTCACACATTTACACCTTTCTTGGCTGTGTGGACTGGTCCATCGGTGCCCATATCCAATTTGAAATAGATTCCTGTTGATCTGTACTAGGGGCGGCAGTGTTTTTCTCCTAAGATGAACTTGTGCCCATGTTGACTAAACAGCTTTTTATTTCTCTTCAAGAAACTCTACACACAACTCCTTTTATTTCCTATATAGCATGAAAAACATATTGGCATTTAATATCCTTCCTTCAGTACTAAAAGTATCAAATACACTTTGCATCAACCACACAAATGCCTACAGAAATGACAAACAATTTATATGAATATGCTGTTTTGTATTATACCAAGGTTGGACCACGATCCCGCCTTCAGAAAAAAACAACAACCCATAATACTTTCCATACAAACTCGGCGCATACACAAGTCTTCACAATGAAATTGCTTGAGCAATCAGTCCTCTATTCATCATTTTCGACACCACTAATCCCTTTCAGGGTGCCTATGGAGCCTGTCCCAGCTGATTTAGTGCAAGAGGTGTGGTACACCCTCAACGGGTCACCAGCCAATCACCGAGAGAGATAGAAAAGCAGCCCATGGCAATCACATTCACTCCATAAGTACAATTTACAGTCTTCATTTAACCTAACATGGGGCGGCATGGCTCAGTGGTAGCGTTGTCATCTCCCAACCCGGAGGTTGTGGGTTTGATTCCTGGCCTTGAGACCATGTTGAAGTGTCCTTGAGCGAGATACTCAACTCCCCAGTTTCTCTTGATGCTACGCCATCAGTAGGTGAATGCAAGGTCAGTACTGTGAAATGCTTTGAGTGCCTTAGCACGTGGAAAAGCGCTATACAAGTGAAGACCACTTAGCATAACATGTAACATCCAATCCAACTTTTTAATAAAGTAGCCTACTTTAAAAACAACACAGTCAACCAAAGTGCTGTACAAAACATCTCAAATGTTCATCTTAGTCTTGCATTAGCTCTGTGGAGATTTGCTAAGGACAGAAGTGACAGAAGCTGTGGTCCACACCAAAATCCTGAAAAATCCCCTTTTTGTCTTATCACCATTAACAGGTGTTAAAAATAACAACAACAACAAAATCTAATTGCTTGATTGATTGGTTTTAGCGTGTCTAATCAAGTCGGACAATGTCAGAAAATTTCCTTTTCTGTATGCAGCCTCTGAAGGAAAAATGACTTTACACATATCTGAACAACTGGATTGGATTGGCAGTTACTTCCATTTTTTTTGCAAAATTGATCGGTCGTAATGACATCATTTGCCAATTGATCAGTGTTGCCAATGATTGGATCTTCGAAAATAAACAATACAATTGTGTTCACACCAAGGACGCTCTGTGCTGCCATTGTTAATCATCCAAGGTTTCACAGCAATACTTGAACATACTCTCGCCCCCCCCCCCCCCCAATTCCTTTTTTGGAGAGCGAGGAGGTCCTCCCATTTTCTGTGTCGTGAATGTTGATCAGCATTTTAGGGAAAATTTGAAGGGTATAATTGTGATTATTTTTCCCAATGAGCATCAACTACACACAAATTCTGGCTGTTTGTGGCCCGGGCTGGTCCCAATCCCCCACAAATAGGAGGGTGGAGTGTACATGTAAATAAACATTTTAAAAAACAGAAATATTGGTCCATCTACTGATTGGATCCGTGATCGGTTATTTTTATTATTATGATTGGTGATCGACTCCGAAATCCCGATCGTCAAAGTCTAAATACAATACACCAAACAGATGGAGTCTTTTAGGATTGGTCTTTAGAATTCATCCTGACATGGAGGTTGAAGTTTAATAGAATTCTTTTGTGCTTATTTGCTCATTTATTTCAAATGCTCAAAGGAACTTGTGTTATTTCAGAGCACAAGTATGACTGAGCCAGTTTGTTTGCAAGCCCACGGTATATAACTTGCACCAAACCAACGTTAAGTTGAATCCTGTTGATCCACGCTGAATGTAATTGCATTTGAACAAAATCAATGTTGACGAGACACCAAAGTTGACTATTGCTTCCATTCAAGGTCATCTGAAGTCATTTGTGGTGACTGGCAGGATAAAACAGACGTGAAGGAGGATGTCACTGAGACAAATTGCATCAGAAAGTGGGTCAACTCTCCTGGGCATGCTCAATGAGAACAGTGTCACAACGGAGGTGCCGTTTGACAGCTGCGTAGAAATCTATATTATTTCATTCTGTTCAAAAAAAAAAAAAAAAAAAGGAAAGAAAAGAAAAGAAAAAAACAAGCAGGCATGCACTCATAGAAAGTGATGCGGGGTTTTGTCCCCTCAGGCTCCAGTTTAACATGTTGTCCCAACATGTCCCACTTTAACATCTTGAAAATGATGTTGGCAAGTGAAATGCTGACAATTATTCACCTCCATTTCCTCTTCTGTGTGTGGGGTGCGAGTTTGCTGGTGGGTGTGCGGGAGCATGTGAATGTCTTCCATTGATGTATTATTAGCACCGCAGGGCTGGTGTTGTTGGCAGTGCTTTAAAAACAATTTGATACCCTGCAATTTCCTGATGACACAAACCCCAATTACCAGATTGACTTTTCCTTTTTTTCCTGCTTGCTCAGTAATAAACGAACACTTCAGTGAGCACACAAAATAAGTCATTTTGCTGTTACACGCTTGGGACTAGAAAAAGCATTCAATATATTTGTTTTGGGTATAACAAGCATCAGAACAATCAGTTTTCCCAAAACAAGATTTTTTATTTTTTTTTATGTGGATATAATTCGGGATGTTCGATGACCTTTTTCTGACTGATAGAAATACAAGTGCTGAACTTGAGTAGTCACTGATGCGATACTGCTAGTACTTCTGATACATAAAATTGACCACAAAAAACAATGGCAGATCATTTCAAGGAAAGATATAGATACTGTATTCCAATATAGCATATGTTCATAAATTGTCATGAAATTAATGGCAATTTTCTATTCTTCTAGTTCCTACTAAAATGGCTGATATCTGGTATCGACCGCCTTGGTGAGTATTGATACCTTAAAATAAGGCTAGATATCAGCCCAATACTCATACCTGGTATCGGGACATGCCCGTCTCTACCTATAATTATTATTATTATTATTATTATTATTATTAGGAATGTTAGATACCACTTTTTTTTCCCAGATCGATACCAATACAAGTACTCAACTCGAGTGGTCACCGATACCGTTACCTACCGATTACCTCAAAATAAGGCCCGGTATCGGCATGATAACGATACATGGTATCAGTAGTCACGCATCCATAATTATTATTATTATTGCTTTTGACAGAACCAGAACTGTACATAAAGCTATGGCGGCCCCCAAGTTTCTCAGTTGGCCACTAAATTACTTAACATATTGCCATGGCAATATTTTAGCCTTGATTTCTAACAGCAAAAAAAAAAAAAAAAAAAAAAAGCTTCTGTTTGAGCTTACTGATTCAAAATACATGAACAAGCCTTTCTTAATCTTATTGAGAAGCAAATCCTAATCTTCAAGTGGTAATAATGTAGAGCTGTGTCAAATTTTACGTCCAAGACCGGATTTTGTATTTATTTATTTTTTTTTAAGTTCTTTAACACAGTGGCAAAAAATGCACGGCATTGATTTATAATCACTTTTCTTTGCTCCAGAGAAAATGGCTTCAGTTTTCGATTTTGTTTAGTGAGAGAGAGAAAAAAAATCTGGCACATTTAATCACTGTTTCATTTGCTGCAGTTGCTCAGCAGTTGAATGGGATTAGAGTCGTCTTTAGAGATGCCTATGCAAATTTGTCTGTCATCTGCATAATTAATGTAGCATATTTTGTTGTTTTCCATAATCTGAGCTAGTAGGCGCATGTGGATGTGTGAAGAATGGAGCCACGGGGATCTCGGTGTGACATGAGATGTTCAAAAGAGAATTTGGAAGGAAGACCAACAATGGACATGCAATATCTATGCGGTGTCGGGACAAATGGCGAAACTCTCCTAAATTGGGTGAATCCACCAATCTTGGTTTATTGGGCAGTTTGAGTGCTGTTTTCATAACAACAACACCCCCCCCCCCCACCCCCGTTTGCACAAGGCACACACACACTCGCACACCCCACAATCTTCCTTTGTCTCTCTTGTCAGTCGTCATTCACACTGCAGGCATTAATAATACAAAAGCAGGCAGAAGAGAAGAGGAGGAGCGCTCAGACAGTTTGGCAGCTATGAGGGATTGGAATAAAGCCACTTGAAAGAATGTGTCTCATGTCTGTAATTCTTTTAGCCATTTTTAATGCTTCTGGCCTTCACAGCGAGGACAGCTCCATTGTGCTGTGCTGGACAAAGAGGCTACCACCCAACTGCAGGAGAAATATGGATGGCGTCCAGGCAGCCCAACTTTCCCCACTTGTCCGACGGAAGACGACCGCCAGATGAAACGAGAGCGCGGACCAAAGCGTCCTAAACTGTGCCCGATCTGTCTAATGAGAAACAACAGTCAAAGGGATCAAATGAAACTCTGTGAAGGAATCATTATTTTTTCATGGTGACCGAAAGATGGAGGTCTCCGGTAATACTAGCCCCGGCAGCAGCAGTGACACTGAGACACTTCCGGAATAACAATTACAGTCAAGGTTGAACTTTGCCGTCCGTCTCGGTCAGCCGGCGTGTAAAAAATACGAAACCAATATGTTTGTCAATTGATTACCAGTACGCAACTGCCAGCGATCGAAGTGGAATGCGTCGGATAATCTCATTAATTATAGATATTTCGAATTAACGCATTGCACCCGTTAAATTATTGAGGATCTATTTTGTGGTAGTTGTCAAAGAGACTGTTGAATTATTAATAGCCGCAGCCATGACTGGGTTTCTTAGATGAGGACTGCTGCTACCTTCTTCAATTCTCTTCCACCTGCTCTTTCCTCATGCGCCCGCTTGGCCTTTATTAGAAGCAGACCTGTTTTTTTGGGGGGTGTTTTTTTTCCTTCTCACTCCCTTGACCAGCACAGTAAGAGTATCTCAGCACTTTTCATTACTGTTCGTTACACTCGAAGCCCATATGTCACGCTGCTGCCATGTGCTGCCTGAAAGAGACCGAATCAGGTTTCACAGCCAAAGCCAGTGCTGAAAAGAGACGACTTTCACATCTAAGACCAGGACAAAACATTCTGGCGGCACTATGACGCGATGATTTAGATTGAATGTTCATGCCAAACACGGTGAGATAGATATACATATATTTGTTTTTTTCTTTTTGTGTGTTAATGGAGCCGAAGGACGCTTATCTTTCCAACGTTTGTCCCTCCACGCGGCTTCTCGGAAGGTCACACTGAAAATAAGTCCGGGTCACTGGCTGTCACCGGATCTTGATGTACAACACCTTTTAACTCTCAGCGTTTCCATTTATCCGGACGGTCCTTATCACCTCTAAAATAAGAATGATGCAGCAGTGAATACTAAACTCAATAAATCAGCAGCTCCTAATGCTATTTTTAAAAGGACATGACAAATATGCAGTGACATGGACGACCTGGTGAGTGTGTCTTTTCCAATGGTAATGATGGATGATGATGTTGATGAAATTGCAACCCTCACAAGATAATTGCTGCTTTCTGCAGCTCAAGAGACAACTCACAGAGTTGAAGTTCTGAGCAAGTGCGACACATTCGCATCGTCTGACTGATATGACTGATGAGGACTATTTCGATTGACTGCGGACGGCAAACTGGCGCATACTGCAAACGCAACAGTAAGGCCAAGCTATTAATGCGTCTCCACAGGCTTATTGATTAACAATCAGTGTTGTTGCTGCAAGGAGCAGTGATGCAACCATCCATGTAAACTACATTTGCTTCAGTGGGACTCGAAGCCAAGGTTAGAGTTTGTACTTATTTTCAGTTGTTTTGTAACAAATAACCAGCCAGTATGAAATGGTGAAAACTTGAAGCAACATCTCACGTCACCTTCTTTTCTTCACGTGGAATTATGCTGCAATCACACTTTTTATCCTTGATCTTCAAACGCTTGTCACGATTGCATTTTTGTCATGAAATAACCGCGGAATAGTTGGAGGGTATTTTATGGCTCTCTGTGTGTTTCTCCGCACTCAGGGGAGAACAATCAAGAACTGCAGCTATATGTTTCCCATTACCGTCAAAAAAGAAAAAGAAGGAGGCTGCAGAATAAGCAACATTGTGTCAACGTTTGTGGAAATTCTTCTCGTGAGCTCGTAATCAGAAATGGTCATGAGCGTCCTTGAGCGGCACTCGACAGAGATGTGCAGACTTGTGGTTGTTTTGAACATTTACTGGTCTGCTTACTGTCCAGCTGTTATTCTTTTTCATAATTCTAGCCAAAATCAGAACTGCAGTTACCTTTAGATGCAGTCAATAACTCTTTCAAAAGCCGAATATTGCCAATATTGGAGTTTTGAAAGGCCATCGAAATGTGCAAAAAGCTGAATATGCTCTGTAAGACCGAGGGAGGTTTTACCTTTTCTAACCTGAATTGACTGAATGTAAAGATAGTCTGTATTAGGGGTGTTAAAAAAAATCGATTCGGCGATATATCGCGCTACTACATCGCGCAATTCTCGAATCGATTCAATAGGCGGCTGAATCGATTTTTTTTTTTTTTTAAAGAGCTCAGAATTGTTCATTCGGTAGTCTTACCGATTCAACGTCTTATCATCATTGCCTTTTTTTTTTTTTTTTTTTTTTTTTTTTTTGTGTGAATCGATTTTTAAACTTCCATTTTTAATGGAAAAATATTCAACAAAACGTCTGACTTCGGGTTAGGATTCACACCTTGAGCATGGAAGAATGTTATATGAACGGAACATTAACCCTTAATATTTTATTTTAATGCTGTTCAAACATGAAACAGATTACAACCTCTATAAGACTGAAATTTCAGATAAATAAATAATACATTTTCATATAAATCTTACACTCTACAAGCTTACTGATTAGTGTTTTCTAAATTTGAATGAAAAAAAATCGCAACAATCGACTTATAAATTCGTATCGGGATTAATCGGTATCGAATCGAATCGTGACCTGTGAATCGTGATACGAATCGAATCGTCAGGTACTAGGCAATTCACACCCCTAGTCTGTATTATTATTGGTCTGGATTCACTTTGCATCCTTTCAAACATTGGTGATTGGGCCGCTTGGGGAGTGTCAACTGGAAGGCAGATCATCAATCAATACAGAGGTCAATGAACATGACACACAATTATCAACTGGTTGACACGCAAAAGCAACAACTTGTTAGCAATATCTCAGAAGTAAATGAGAAAGTGAATGTCAAATCAATGGTGGCAGTTGCTTTTGAAAACAGGCCAGTTGTATTGATGCAAGTCTACAAAGTGCTGATCTGAATGGCAATGGAGCACAAGTAGCACCGTAAAGTCAATAGTAAAAGTGTATTTGCACACTTTCAACAGTTTGTGGCCTGTAACTTTATTTTTTGTTTAATTATTTATTTTTTGCTGTGCTAGTTTTAAATGCAACGACATTAAAAAAAAAAAAAGCATAATGTAGTATCTTCATGTCAATAAAAAGTGAGCATGACTATTTCTGTAGCGCAGACATCCTCCAATGTGTCAAACGAGTACACGAGATTTTAGACTCGGTAAAATCAGGTCTAAATGATGGCGCAGAGTGCAACCTGACTTTGGTGGATTTGATCAACAGACAGATTGGGCGCGCTGTGAATATATGGTGGATGTCATCGTATTTCATTCATCCATTTTCTTAACCGCTTATTCCTCACAAGGGTCGTGGGGATGCTGGGGCCTATCCCAGCCGGCTTCGGGCAGTAGACGGGGTACAACCTGAACTGGCTGCCATTTCATGAATACGACAAAAACTTGGGGCAATATCTCTGAATCATTGTAGAAATCCATCCATCCATCCATCCATCCATCCATTTTCTTGACCGCTTATTCCTTACAAGGGTATAAGGGGGTGCTGGCGCCTATCTCTGCTGGCTTTGGGCAGTAGGCGGGAGACACCCTGGACTGGTTGCCAGCCAATCGCAGGGCACACAGAGACCAACAACTATCCACACTCACAAGCACACAATTCGGAGCGCCCAATGAACCTGCCATGCATGTCTTTGGAATGTGGGAGGAGACCGGAGTACCCGGAGAAGACCCACGCGGGCATGGGGAGAACATGCAAACTCCACCCAGGAAGGCCGGAGCCGGGACTTGAACCCGAGTCCTCAGAACTGGGAGGCGGACGTGCTAACCACTCTTCCACCATGTCACCCCATTGTAGAAATCAATTAATTAAACAAATTATTATTATTATTATTATTATTATTATTAGGGCGGCACGGTGGGTTTAATTTCATGTATAAGAAACCTGAAAGCGAACTACAGTGAGTGACGACATGGCATCCTGACATCACTGGAATGTTTTTAGAAGCAAAGTTGAACTAAAGCGGAAATATCCGTGTACTTGTCAACTTCCAGCATATCATGCTGTATGTTTGTCCCTTGTGGCAATCTTGTTTTGTCTCTCCCTGTGAGATTTCCCATCAGGTTTTGTTTGCAGTATTCGTGCCTTGGGTGGAACCTCCTCCAAGAAAACAAACAAGTGATCTACAGGATCGTGCATACACGTTTCGCTAATAGCTTGACCTGGCGCATGTGCTCGACAGACATGATGCTGTAGATGTTGTGGTACAAACAAGATCAAGAGGAGATCCAACAGTACCGCTGCGCGTGTTTCCGAGTTAATTGTTGGAGAGTGTGCACAAAATCCATTTGTCAGATTTCGACATGAAACTGAACCATCAGAGGAATGACTTCACAACTGGTCACATTCTCAAAGTAATGCCCCGCCCCCCCACTCCCCAGCAGCGCCAACGCTTTCCACCGAGAGAGGAGATTTTGCACAATGAGCCCATTATCATCTATTTACTGGCCTTTACATCTGAGTGGGGGATCAACCGGCAGCGATATCGCACGTAATGACGCTAACTCGTGATGGAGATGTATGAGAGTCGGCCACAGCGTTGCTTGGCCCACAATTGTATCCTTGCTTGATTGAACCTCCACTTTTGACCCCCTTCCAATGCATGCATTTGTCTCCGAGCGGGGCCGGATAACAGCGAGGATGCTTTGCATTTATTTGCAAATGGCGAGGCCTTTTCGATGCGCTGTCCGTGCGAATAAACCAACAAACCCCCATAAACATATACATTTTGGGATGCTGTTGTTTGGCCGCGGTCCCGTCCTGTCTGCTTGATTCAGCGTGAGTAATATGGCCACTTGCGCACTGGCGATTTTTAAAGTGCCTCTCTAAGTTGGAGACCATCTCTGAGTCACCACGCGGAGAAGAGTAATTGTAGGTGACAGCACTACGGGCGACAGCACAGACAACAAGCAAAGCATGAATTAATGCTGCTGGAATATGCGCAGTCATCTCTGTTGTGTCAGCACGAGATCCCTTAAGGACAGGCCAACATTTAATAGCCTACTCAATCTGCTGATGATCCATGAGACGTCCACTAAGCTCACGGGTAGGGCCACATTTTTTCATTAAGTCTTCTTTGCGTAAAATTGATCGACGAGTATGCTGGTGTCCTCCCCAATATCCTCGCGTGCATATCTTTGTGCGCGCCGGCTGCTTGCATGCAAATACTCTCTTGCGTGCGTGTAAACGCTCTTTAAAGATCCGCCCAGTTCAGGCATTGACTTCATTGCCGAGACTGTCAGGGATGAGAGTGACGGGCCTGATTGAAGAGACGCAGTTTACACACGAGGAGATTTGCGCCGGAGCAGAATGGATGATCGGACCGATCCCGCTCCAGAAATCCTGCGTGCAGCGGCTGAACATCTGGAAGTGGGTTGGAGTGAGGTGAAGCAGATGCAGATGTTAGGATTAAAATCCAAATTCACAGCAGGCAAAAATGAAGCCTCCCCTTAATGTAATTATTTGCAGATAAATGTTTGAATTGGTACATGCTGTGCCTTTTTCTAAACAAGCTTGTTTGACATCTTTCTTGATGTAAGATTTAAAAAAAATAATTTAAAAAAAAAAGACGCAAATTGAACACCAACTGTTTACAAGTGACCGCCATCTGGCCCCCCCAAACAAGCTCTCGTTTGTCCCGTACTCAATTCACATGCTTGCTCACATGCACACAAATATGATGATTTTAATCAGGAGCTTGATTTATGACCTCTGGAAGTAGAAGAATCCACACAATGTGACTCTAAACTGATGCAATTGTTATGATTAGCAAACAAATACCAACATTGTTGATTTATTTTTTCACTCACTAACAGTGTACAGATGTGTTCCTAAGTTTACATACGCTAGGCCAGAGGTCAGCAACTTAGTTTGGTGTGCGAGTCAATTTTTCCCTAAAGGGATACTTGACTCATTAAGCCATTTTCAGCAGTGACAAGATCACATTTTGTCTAGAATTAATGTGATGATGTCACTATTTTTCATGAACAATACCTTTAAAAACAATTTCCCCCCCCCCCACTTGCCGTCGACTGAAGATGTCATCAACTGTACTGAGAAACGGAAAACGACCAATCAAGGCTCAGTTTGCTGACCAAACCCAGAAATCAGGTGAGCCGTGATTGGTCGTTACCTATTTCCTCAGCACATGTGATGTCATCTTCAGTCGACAGCAAGTGAAAAAAAAAAAAAGCTGTTTCTAAAGGTATTAATTGTGCATAAAAAAATAATGAATTTATCAAATTAATTATGGACAAAATATGAACTTTTTACTGCTGAAAATGGCTCAATGAGTCAGGTATCCCTTTAATTGTCTGAAATGATATTTTCATCAGGCAAGGCCGCTAAATGCGTTGAAAATGTCCATAATCAGCATATGGTTCAATCTGCGTTAGCTATCTTGAGGTTTTTTTTTTAATCGAAAGATGCTTCTCCCAACGTAAACGGCTGCCTATTGTGTTGTTTTCATATCACGCTGGAGTAAAGTCACATGCGCCAGTCAGCCAATCATCATTGTACTTCCGCTGACATGTGACATCGTCATGTGGTTTATGCAGCCGATCAGGTGCCGGTATTGTAACGCACAACACAAACCCGGAAGTGAAGCGTTGAGAAAAATTACATTTGAAGCAGAACGGCTCATTATTTTGCCGCAAAACAAGACCACTGTGATAGAAAAGAATTTGTAATATTTTGACTGTCCTAACATCCCTCATTTATTTTCATCAGTGGCATCTGGCAGGCGGGCCGGACCGAATTCCAAAATACTGTGGCAATTATTTTGAGTTTTCAGTGTCAAAAGTGAACATGAGAAGATATGTGCGTGTGAATTTTGATGACGATTTATCCCATTTTTGTGTCATTAAGCAGCTTTTAGCTTTGGTACATATACAGTTCCGCTCACAACTTTAAATTTTCGGATGTGTTTTTGCAGCAAAAAAGAAAAAAATGTGAGATTGTGCTGTGCATTTATGAACCAATTAATTTTCCAAAAAGCATGAATACAAATGAAGTAGTTGAATGTAAATCAATTCCATTTGGACTCATTTCCAACTAAAAAACACGATACAGCATGAACAAGAACACAATCACCGCCCCAACCTTGTTCAAAAAAACGTTATGCTCGTCAGCACTTCTCACACCTGACGCTCATTATGTAACGATTGATTCCTTTTTTGGGGGGGCACGTTCACCACCACCACCATGCGCCTGAACAAAGGACTCGCACTCAAAGAGGAAAAACGAAGAATAATGTAATATGGCTCCAACAAAATACACGACGTACTGGACAGAAAAAAAAACGATGTAGAATGCGTCTTAATCATTGCACTGCATCCTTCTGTGACAAGTAGTGATGGGCGAGTACCGATACCCAGGCATCGGTATCGGGACAATACCCGGGCCTTATTTCAATGTATCGGTTCTCACGACAGAACCCGATACTGGTACTGTAAGCTGTTTTACGATCAGGAACAAGAAATTAGAAGAATAGAAAATTTCCATTAATTTCATGCAATTTCTAGTTAAAAAAATAAATAAATAAATAAAAAAACATATATTGGGATATATACTGTAGGTCTTTCTTTAAAATTTTATGTCATTGTGTTTTGAGAGGCAATTTTATGTATCAAAAAAAGAAAAAAGTAGTATCGATACTTGACATCGGTAGTACCTGTACTGATATCAATCTGAAAAAAAGTGGTATGGAATATCTCTATTGACAAGTTTCCAATTTATGGGCAACATCAATTAATGAGAAGAATAAAATATTGGTCTTAATTCCCACTGTAATGCACTGCACAGCAAAGCAAACAGTATCAAACCATTTGGAGATTATGCAAATGTACCAATGCAAGTATTACAAAGTTGAAGTATAATGTGTCCGGGGAAAAAAGTGCACTGTAAATAAAAATGTGTGTTCTTAAAGACATAAGCGCCGTTATTATTTTTCTCTCTCTTTCAGCAGTCTAAACAAAAAGTGTGATTGTCAAAGTCATGGGGTCTGCTGTTATCTCTTCCATTGCCATGTTCCATTTTTACAGTGAGGCAGTCAGCAGCTCCCAACAGACGTTCACATTAAGTGCGCTGGCAGGAGCCATTTCATATCGCTCGATAATTTCCTTTTCAAATAGGTGAACTCTTTTGGGTGAGCTGCGCATGAAAACGGTTCTATAAACTGCGACTGATTACTCTCAAGCTCACATGTGCAAAACTCTCTTCAGCTCACTTCGCACTGTCTTTTCAATCTTGGAAAAATAATAATGCTGTACTCGGATGAATACAAAATACTTAAAGGGGTCCTTTTCATGTAGTGCAGTTGAATTGCACGATTGAGCGCATACACGTCAAAAGGAAGCCATTTTTTTTTATTTTTTGCCTTGCTCAGCGGCACCTTGTTGTTGTATTTAGGGTCCAGTTACTATTTGGATATTTGGTCCAATCCTGAGCTGCTCTACAACCTTGAACATGAAAGTGGATATGACTTATTTGGTAAAAGATAAACTGGCGCGTGACCTCAAATGCAGTGTGAGCTGAAAATAAAAGGAAAGCACATCTACATCAGCAGTGTGATAAATTGACTTGAACTTTTCTGACAGTAAAAGCATCATGCTGTATAAGTAGAAGTAACAAAAGTGTGTGTGTATTTTCCAAGCACAGGTGTAAAGAAAAGGTGACGTTTTCATCACTGTGAGTTTGATGGCATTTGCAACTGCCTGGTTTCTTTGCAGGATGATTCAAACAAGCGGTTCTCTTAAGCTTGGCGCTTGCTTGTTGTCAACAAAATATGAGGCAGCAACTTCAAAAACAGGCCAATGAAATCTTCAAAAAGCACTAGTGATATATAAATATTTATATATGTGTGTGTAAATAAAAGTCCTGACAGAAAAGCAAAAATAATAATATTTAAATCCTAAATATTTTAGGTAATTATAAATGAAACTGTTACAGTTCCAATACCAGATTGGCATTTGTCGGATATTCACATTTGTTAAAGTTGGTAGGCTATAGGGATTAAACAAATTTATCAAAACGCACAGTATGATATTATCACGATACTGTGGGGAGGTTGGCAATATTTAAAAATTCACAATATTGTAAAAAAAAAAAAAAAAAAAATGAACTCATACTAAAAAAAAAAAGCACAATATTGTGCTCTTGTACATAACTGCAATGTTGTGTTGTTATTATTGTGTTTTGTTATTATGTTATGTTAGTGTAGCACCTATGCTATCAGGCAGAGGGAGATAAGCTACTGGACTAGTTCTAGATTCGATGAGTGGTGAAATTGAAGAAAATACCAGAGGCAGTAACTTGAACGTAAGCCGGCAATTTACTGAGAACAATGAACAAGACGGACAAGAAGACCGTAGAAAAATATATACAAATATTGGCACATCAATTTGCATACGCACCTTCAAATTCCACTTTTTGTTACGGAACACCTTATGTTAATTTAAGGAGTTATACAAAAAGTTTTAAGTTCAATCTATTTTCTGATCCTATTTTATTTTATTGACCGGTCAATTAGTTTAGTTTTGGGTAATAAGCCTAAATTATAAATTTCAAATGTCCTTTAGCTTAGCAACATCCCATGTGTCCATTCGCAATGTGTTGATTGCACACGCTGTGCTCTCAAAGTTGTGTAAATCCAAAGGAAGCAAAGAAAAATTCCAATTCCTACCGCGACCTTGGTAGCAACACGGTTACAGTGAAGATGAAATCACGTGTTGTCCTGTGATGGTTGTCGGAGTCGTAGTTCGTTGGGTAGCTCGCCACTCGGATCACCGAGACTTGTGTTCGAATCAAAAGGGGGTTTTTCCATCCGGAAAAAAAAACCTGGCCTGTAGGTTAGGCCACCAGGGAGAATATAATTAGTCTATTTACTCAAATAAAACATAACTACTAAATAAGATACAGCTATTCACACGGCTGCGTGTCGAAGGAGAACATAACATGGCGCCTGCTTTTAGCACTAAGCCACTCGTATTCACCACCAACAGGCACATTTACACAAAAAAATAAACCAATGTAACAAAAATACAATACACAGGGGCACTTTATATTGACAAGAAAACTCAAATTACTTCCAGTTATCATTCTCTGCTCTTCGCGAACGACATAAATGCCGAAATGAGGCTTGCTGCGTCATAGCAAACATTTTACAACTACACGTAATTCATTAGGAAAATCGACTTACCAAAACTCGTCTAGTTAAAGGTTTTAGTCCTTCAATAATCACACCCTTCCTCAGGTAGGGATACAAAATGAAGGCTTTAAGTAGAAAAAGTTCTGTAGTTCAACGATGTTGCACCAACGGCAATCTGTGTTCAATGCGCACCTCTCAATCCAGTCTGCTCCGGTCGACTGTGTGGTGGGGGGAGGGGCGATGCATTGAAAACTTTATTGTTCACAAAAAGTACAATCATGCGTCTAAACAAAATTGTTTACCTTTTGAAGTAGTATTACATATTCACGTATTTGTCACGATCTATTTCTCAATATTTTTCCATATTTTATTTAACTATTTAATTATCTTATTTATGTATTGATTTATTAATTAGTCTTTCACATATGTTACTTCTAACAGGGGTTACATCAGGTTGTTGCATGCACACATTGAGTTCCACCACATATTGACTTGCTTCACAGGCATATTGGGTTCCTAGCTCTTCATCTAACAATTAGAGTAGAATTTAAACATAGAAGGGCCAAAACATCCCTAATGAAAATGAATTGCACAAAAAAAAAATAGCCATCAGAGGGTATTGAACTGCACAAATGCAAATCAACATGACTTTTTTTAACAGATGTGTTGCATTTAAATATTGTGAACGCGTCAACGACGATATTGTGGCAATTATCACGTATCACGATATTGCGCTTATTGTTGTATCCCTAATAATCACAAGAAAAAACGTGCATATTTGTGACATTACAAAGTGTCAAATTTGTGAGAAGAAAACTCATGAGAAATTTTTTTGCAGATTTGTGACATGGCAAACTTGCGAGGAAAAAGTGATGTGTTTTGCGCTGTAGCTTGACGTGTGTAACGAGTAAACTTTAGAAATCCGACTCCATCCTGCATTTTCATTGCCTAAAGACTGTTCCATTACCCACTAACGAATCTTCACATTTTGTTGCTGATCCTGGTGGACAAAAGCCAGCACGTCGTCCAGACTTGCTACGTCTCAAGTTTTTTCTCGGAAATTTATGAGCTTTTTTAAAAATCAAGAACATTTGCCACTTTATAATGTCACAAATCTGTAAGTTTGTTTCTCGTAAATTTCTGAGTTTTTTTTTTTTTCTCCTGAGTTTTTTTCCTCGGGATCTTACACCCCCTCGAAAAAAAAAAATGTATTTATACGTGGCCCTAATACATCATTGTATTGAATTTAATAGTTGAAATCCCTTTCAACTTTTTATGACAACTATGTGATTAGGACCCCGGGAAGGTTCCAAATCAAGTCAAAACGTGTCGTATGGTCAGCTTTTTGCACATCAAATCTAGCAAAGGGGTTTAAAAAGTACTCATTTGTTTTCAATAACAACATCTATTTTCAAGAATAGGCAACTACTGTCACACGGATGGACCCTTTTTGATGCGGTAGCCTAAAAAGTTTGCCAACCACTTTTGGAATCGTGTCTTGTATGTTTTCCTGTACGATGAAAAGCACATCCCGCGTTCTCATGTCATTTGCACACGGATGGTGGCGAATAAGTGCGCGTCGCACTCGCCCGTCGCCAAACGTGTCCCATCAAAAGAGTCCCAAACGAGTCGGCGCTTGCACTGCGATGTTTCTGTCGTGTCCCTTTAAGTGCACCAGGCAGTGCTGTCGTTCCGCGTTTGGAGCGCCGTGCGCGGCGCTGCCTTTCCTCTCCGCAGCGTTCGCGCGCCGCCGTCCGTCCTTCAGCTCGGCCGGCCGACCGCGGCTCCAAAGCAGCTCGTCCATCGCCGCAGCCCGCGTCGCCAGCACGCCGCGGCCGGAGCAGACGCCAGAGATCGGCGGAGTGTGCCTGGAGCGGTCGGCGGAGCCTGCAGGGGCCACACGAGTCGTCGTCGCCGGAAGATTATCGAAGAGCTCTCAGATGGGACTGAAGAGAGAAACTGGAGACATCGCGAGCTGCCTGCTTCTTGGAGAACATGTTGAGTTGCCTCAGTTGACTGGAGATCAAACATCTTGCCACAACAAGCCATCTTCCGAAGCCTTCACCCGACTGAGGTAACAGCTTTTCAAATCTTTTTCTCATCGAAAGCTTCGTGCGCACTTTTCGTGATGTTACACGAGTGTGCATATCCGACTGGTAAACGGACCACAACAGACAGCAGGGGCATATTTGGCTTTGTTTCTTTTATGCGCTGCAACTTGTTAAAGCAAAGCATTAGCTTTGTCTTATAGGCAAGGCAAGGCAAACAAAAAAATAATAGGTCGACTTCTATTATGGGAAAATGTCTGAGGTGAACATCAAGTATTTTTGTTCCTTACACAGCCAATTGGATTTATTGGAGCCTTTTATTTGTGTTGTACTTCCCACTGACACATAAGCAGATGACAGATGTTTGTGTAAACATGTCACCAGTGATCGTCAACCAGTGATCGGTGATGTCACGGGAAATGATCCAGTTCCTCTTCATTTGCCTTAAAAATCAGGGTTTATGCCACAATTGTTTGATACTCTCATTGCAAAATAAAAAGGTTATGAAAATTAAAATGATGAAAGTCCAATACATGCACCTGTTGCCATTCATAACAGAATAGAATAAGTCTTGATGAAGGCCCCGATTTGACAATGAGCATCAAGATCATCATTACTTTAGTGAGTATTTGTTTGGTGGTGTGCTGTGAGATTTCGCGAATGCAAAACAGGTGCCTCGGCTCTATAAAGGTTGTGGGTTGAAATACACGCGGGAGCTTGGGCAGCAATCATTGACTCACTCCCAAGTGTGAAGCAGCTGGACTTTTATTTGAGCCTCCCTGCTAATTTTTAACTCGTGGCAATTATGATGCAGAACACAACCGGAGACTCCACTCACGTCTTTGCCTTGAATGCACTTAGAAGATTCGTCATCACATTAAACGTTGCTGTTCCTTGTATGCTCAGATCATTAGCCACGAATTTGATATTCAAATACGACAAATTGCAAGACCCGTTACAAAGATTTTCAGTAAGATGCTCATTTATTGGTATGAATTATTTTGGCTCCTGTTATGTCTCTGTTAATATGCTGAACAATCAAATTCCTCTAGCGGGATGCAATTCTCAACCACGGGTATGAAAATATTGTTCCTGCAATATGTCTCTGCTAAGCTCAGTCTAAACTGATTGCTGGAGTCGCACTGCAGACAGAAATGTAAAAAAAAAAAAAAAAAAATGTCAACTAGTTGTTGAAGTGATGGCAGTCTGTTTGCTGACTACAGTCAAAGAGCCCTTGAGCAAGGCACTATCCCCACCCCCTCACAGTTAAAGTGCTTCACTGCTTCAGCATGAATTGCATGGCTGCATTTCTGCGATTGCTTTAGTTGATTCATTTTTTCCTTTCGGACACATTACAGCTGACGTCATTTGCAACATTGACATCCGAAAGAACGGCTGACGGCTAGAAGCCGAAGCTCATTCGAGACCCGTCCCCATCGACCCATCTTACTAGAACGCATCAGTCATATACATTATGTCGAACAGTCGTTCATTTTTATCGTTATCCATCCCATACTAGCCCAAAAAGTGCTCGCTCAGTTCCGTGTGCAGATTGCGGCTAATTTGGAAGTGGTGAGTCAGTTCCCAGACGCCACCAGCAGCCCCCCCCCCCCCCCCCCCCCCCGCCCCGCCAGGCCAGCGGCCAAGGCAAGCGCAATTCTTCACTTTCGCTCACCTCGGAGCAGCTTTCGCACGTGTTGTGCTTTGCACAAGTCATCTGGTTTGTGTGCGACACAAAATCAACAGCAGAGTGTGAGTTGAATTTCCCCTCGGGGGATCACGCAAACCCCGACGTAAATAAAAGTGTCAAACATGAATACAATTAGATTGTATATTCAATTGAATACACTGCAAAGACAAGAGATGTAAAACTCCTGATCATTCCTGTCATTTTTATCTAAATCATCTCAAAAACAAAAACAGAAACAAAACAAAAAAAAGGTACACCCGCTGTCCTTGAACCATTTCGGCATAGTTTCGGCCTCTTTTGAAAGATAATACTTTGCATTTTTCTCCCCTGAGTAATGAATGTTTGAATACACAAAAAGATGGATTTTATGTCAGCCTAATTATTTTGTTTTTCAAAACATCTGCCTTGAAAATGAATGTAGAATGTTGTACTGGACTGGAATACACAACAGGAAAATACTACTACAGAAAAGGAGCATTTTCCACAGCGTTTTCTAAAGTCGAGGTCCAGGTGAACCAAAAGTGGGTGGCACTTGAGAACCAAGGTCACAGGTTACATTGACCTCGACCTCTTGCTCCCTTTTTTTTTTTTTTTTTTTTGGCCATGGGTCCCATGCTTGAGAGTACGTGTGGCTGTACTAGTACACACGGCTCCATTCTGGGCTGTTTGCTTGGTGAGAAAGTTACACGTGGGACCCAGTCCTCATCTCAAGTTAAATTCACTCAACTTTATTTCGAAAGCACTTTAAAACAAGCATTGCCGCATACAAAATGTCGTACATGAAACAGGAATCGGTCATGCAGTCAAGATAAAGAGTAAGATAAGTAAAATAAGAACAAAACAAAAACATTCAAGTATACAAGTGAATAAAATGTACATCAATAAATGAATAACGAGAAGTAGGTAAGTGAATGAATGAATAATTAAATAAATAAGTACATAAATAAACAAACATCAAATTCATAAGCACAAAATATAGCAGACACCAAAACAAGTCTGATGGTGCACCAAAAGCTGACGAATACGAATGGCAATTAAGACTTTCGGGTTTTAAAAGCAGACATCATTTCTAATTTCATAATTTATGGAAGGTCGTTCCAAAGGGAGGCAGCGGCAACTGCAAAGCTTCCATCCCCGCTAAGCCTCCGCTTTGCCTTCGGTGCCTCCAATTGAGTCTGCTCTGCTGACCTGGTGAGTAATTGGGCAAGAGCTCAGCGAGGTAAGAACATTTAGAGATTTCAAAACAAATAAAAGAATGTCAACATGGAGCCTAAATTTCAAGGGCAGCCAATGAAGAGAGGCCAGTTTTGTGCTCCCTCTTTCGGACACCAGTTGGGAGCCGAGCAGCAGCATTTTGGACAAGCTGCAGTCAGATCGAACACAAGCGGCGTCATTTGCATCCATGGCAACCAGTATATCGGAATTTCATTCGCTTTTCAATACATTGATCCCCAGCTTGTATTGATCCAAAACGTAATATGGGCCTTTCGGCGTTAATGCTGGAGTCACAGATGCTGTTTTTTCCCACTAAGTTTGCACCTCACTTTCCACTTGGCATCAGTCGATCTCAGGAGAAGCCCGCTTTGTTTCTGTTGATCTCCGGCTTGCGCATTGCATGGCGCTGTTGAAGCTCGCATTTGTAGATGTACCGACAAACTGTGTTGACTCACAACAGATGTCGGAAGTCGTGTTTCTGAGCCCATGTGGCAATATTATTATTATTCTTTACACAATGCTGCTTTCAAAAGTCACCACCATTCAGTCGTGTTTTTTGGCCTTGCTGCTGACGTGCAGAGATTTACCGAGATATTCCAAATGTTTTGGTTATGTTGTGGACTGGAGATGATGAAATTCTGAAATTCTTTGGAATTGTATGTTGAGAAACATTGTGGACTATTTGCTCATGGAGTTGTTCACAAAGTGGTTGTGACCAACCAAGACTTTGGCGAGACTCCATTTCATCGCTAATCGTAACACTTGCTTGCTTTCAAGTCACCGACTGATGGAATGCGACAAACAGCTGCTTCTTGGAGCATTTCGTAACTTCTGTGTCTCAGCTTTTTTTTGGAAGAAGTTGCAGGCAGCAAATTCAAAACAACATATTTGATTTTATTGGTCTTTTTACAATGCCCCAAATTCACTGGAATTGGGGTTTGTACCTCAAAAATTAAAAAGAACTCTTTGGAATGACATCTTAAAGTTGCTTCATGACATTTCCATGAAGATTTATTTGATTGAAACCAACCGGATGCCAACGTTTACATTTCGAGCTTTATTGACGATGTCATCATCTGACATGTGACATGACCTCAACCTCACCTGAGCACATGAGAACAGCACACAGAATCTTGTTCATGATTTGAATGAGTGAAGGTCTGCACATTCCGCAGTATGCGCCCGCCCTCCCATTCATTCTTTCAGATGGCCTTGCTACACTGCGGATCACCACATGGAAGGACGCGCTCGGCGCTTTGTGCGAAAGGCAAGAAGCTCGTCAGCTTTCCGCTGACGAGAAGAAAGATTGCAGGAGCGTTGAAAGGGTCTGATGAATGGCAACTAATTGGTCAGTCACGCTGCTGCGCGTTCAGCATCGGGCACGCCAGCAAATAAGCGGCATCGCCCTCGTTATGCCGGCGGCGACACGGCGCTTCGGCGTCCGGGCCCGGCCCAATCGATCAATAGCGGGAGTGTGAGGCTGTCACAGAAACCGTCGCTCTCCTCCTTGTTGCCCGGTGCCGTAACACCTCGCTAATGGAACTTTGAATCCCATTATGGCATTATTACTCATTGGAAAAAGTCAAATCACATGAATTGCACCGCTGGATCGAGCCAGCGTCAGAGAAATATGCCAACTCCCAGCAATTCATATTTGTGCGCCCAAGAATGAGAGCGAGCTGTTCCCGCCGCCGCTGTGAATCGCTACGGCGCCCTCAACAATTGGGCGGCACGTTTGGCGTTGAATCGGCGCTCGGCTTGCGCCGCAGAGGAGAAGCCGAGACGCACTCGTCACAGACCTGAAGCCTCGCGTGTGAAGCCTTTGAATTCCTCCAGCTTATCTTTTCATCCTCTCGGCGACGTGCTGCGGATCGTATGCGATGGCCGGCGGCCTTTGAAGATGGCCGCAGGAGCCGACAAGAATGAGACTTTGCTTTGCCGCGCTCGCCGTCACGGTGACGCCGCAAAGGTGCCGTTCGACTTGCGCGTCTGCCGGACGGCGTGTCGGCTCCTGATGCAGAATAGCGATGTGGAGATCCAGTCCGGAAATAGCCTGGCTGGCATGAAAGTGACGCACGGAACCTCTCAGACGCTTGATCATGTCAGACGTGCAAAAAAGCACAATGTCACATTCGTCGTCTGAATGAAACGTTCCACTGGAACTGGTTTGAGGATCATCTTCCAGTTATCTCTGCACAGATCCAAGGAGAGGGTCAAACTTGCTGCAAGACACATTTGCAGCTTATGGAAGGATTCATCACAACACTGGACCTTTTCTTGTCTTTTTCTTCTTCTTTTTGAACAGGAAACACTTCCAGATCATCTCTGCCGTCACAGTTGCGAGGGAAATACCAAGTCTGGCAAGATGATAATCGCTTGGTATATGTTTCAGATGTGTCAAATACATCACTGCTGAACATTTCGGTGTTCTTTTACTACGACTACTAATACTAATCATCATCATCATTAGAGGTGGGAATCTTGGGGCACCTCACGATTCGATTGCGATTACGATTCAGAGGCGACGATTCGATTATAAAACGATTATTGATTTCCCCCCAGGCAGCAGAAAAAAAACAATGTATTTTGGCGCTTTTAATGTTTCGTACATTAGTTACAAAAATAGTACAAAAGTCCTCTCAGGCCTAAATAAACTACTATTTCAGTATCACGTTAACAGTTCAAAACAGTAAATAAAATACTCAAGTCCTCATTCTGTAACAACAGCTTTTAAGTATATTCAGTCTTCAACAGAATAAAACATAGCATTGAGCAAAAATATATTATTTTTATCCACTCAAAAGTGCACTGAGATATAAATGAAAGACAATGTGAACTACTACTTCAATACAAATGCCAAAAAAAAAAAAAAGTGCTTTCCTGCTATTTAAGTTGTGTAAAGATGAACATGTAAACATTAAAGTTTCTCAGAGGTACAAAAAAAAAAAAACCTCAAGTGCTTTTCTGCTTTTTAACTTGTGTAAACATGAACGTGTAAACATTAATGGGATCGTTCGGCTTTTTTAACATGAATCTCAATTTGATCCTCACCTCCCGTGTGTGCGATCAGCGCTGACTTCGGCGTTGGACGAGAGGAAAATAGTCCAGCAAGCTGGCTGGGGTCTCGGAAATAAAGCGTTTTTCTTCTAAAAACTATTTGTTTTCAAAAGCGTGATACATTTCCACCACAATACTCTTTTCTGAATAAAGTCAGACGCCATTACCGCCAGCCACTACTTTTCTGTTCGTTCGTTCGTATCACTGCGCGGCGCCCTGTAGAACGCTAACCGACGCACTGCAGCCAGCTAGCTGATACTTCCGCCTGAAGTTGTTTGCCTTTTCGGAGCAGGTCTGATCTCACGAAGAGGTGGGTTGGTCAGCTCAGCCATGCTTGTTGTTGTTTTGAATGTCGAGGCGTGAGTTGTGGATGTGTACTCTCGGTCCGTCCCAAAAAGCGTCCCGAAGACCGCGCGCGCTACTGCGTTTCTGTTCCGCGTACTTTTCGCTCGTTTCGCTTCCCTTGGCATATTTATATAATCGGAATTTGGACATTTGTGAATCGTTCTCGATTGTTGCACGGCCGAATCGTGAATAATCTAAGAATCGGAAATTTTGCACACCTCTAATCATCATCATTATTATTATGATGTAATCATTTTTTAAATTATATATTATATCCAAAATATTTATGAACAAATGGGAAAAAGACAATACTACTCTGACTCAACGTCTTTCGACAACAATATTTTTCTCAATATGACACTGGTAGTTACAGTAGTTCAAAATGTTTCGAGACATTCTCTCATTCTATCAGTTAAATATGAAAAAAAGAATGAATACTGTGATTGCCATTCCTCATTATTCAAGAAAAGTAGCGTCTGTTTGCAGTAGAGGGTTTCTAATAAAAACGAATTTGGCCACTTGTTACTCGTTTATCTCAACAGAAATATACGCTCCATAAGAAGAGTTTTCAAAATACACTTTGATGCAAAAGAGAGCACAAGCAGTTGGTGCGTGTGCATGTGGTACGCGCACGGTATTCAAATTTCACACTCTCAGAATGGGGATTTTTTTGTTTCTTTTGTTTTACAAATGGTGTGAAAGAAAAAAAACTTGTTTTGACTGCATTGTTCTTGTGCAAACAAGTCCTTAGTCAAACGCCCATCCCAATTTCCAGTGGTCTTTTTTAGAAGTAAGTCGAAGTATGGATTTTGCCTCTGGCTCCCACTGTAACTAATTATGGAGTATAATTGACTTTGAATCATTACTCGTTAATCCTAATTCCTAGTGGGAAATCGGTATTTCTTGACGTAGCAAGAAAAATCAAGGCTGCGATTGGCTGGCAACCAGTTGGGGGTGTGCCCCGCCTAATGCCCAAAGCCAGCTGAGATAGGCTCCAGCACCCCCCGGTCAAGAAAATGGATGGAAGAAAAATAACGGGAAGCAAAGTTGGAGTTTTCTTTTGGATCCTCATGTCAGTCGGGTTCACTTTGAGTTGGCAAAAATGCCCGAACGTCGAAACGTCGCATCCCGCTGAGGGCGCACATGTTGTCTTATTCTGTCAGGTCTGATGTGAAGAGAAGATCATGCGTGTGCAGCACCGAAGCATCATCTGCTGCCGCGCGGCCTTTTCAAGACTTGCAGGGAGACAAATATTACAACGATGGCGCAACATAACAGCCTTTTGTCCATCAAGTGCCAAAAAGCAAATTCATTGACCTCTTTTATTCACAGTCGCTTTTATGGAATGAGTCATTTTTACAATGTTCCTTATTGTGGAGGTGTGCACTGCTTTTCTCATATTGCCTTATTTGGCTTCATGAGGGTGAAATACTATTCACACTTCTCCACCATTGCAATCTACAAACACAATCATAAGCACGTTGTTCATCTGGAGATGTTGACCGCAGCCAAACAAGTGTGATATGAAGTATTAACAAATGAGGAAAGCCGCGATATCAGTCATGTGATATCTGGTCCGCTAAAGCAAATAAATGAATACAAACCAAACAGTAGGTTGAATTTGAGCTCTGTTTCAAAAACTCGATTTCGCTTTTATCGTCTTAGTTGTTTCTTTCAAAGGTAGATTTAAAAAACAAAACAAAAAACAAAACAGATAGCAAAAGGTCATTTGAAGGGTGCAGTCGAGCTGATTTTGTCTGTTTGTGTGCGAACGAGGTGAGAGGAGGAGGTGGGCTCGTAATTGAGCAAATGGAAAAAGGTGCCAAAGAAAAGTGGGCGACCGCTGCATGTAAAGTGACACAGCCGCTGTGTTCGGCAGATGACCTTGAGACGATGCCAGTTGCTCAGATTAGCACATCACACTGTAATTGCTCACCTCCAGCAACCCCCCCCCCCCCCTTTCTTCAATGGGTTCCCTGCTTGACAAAAAGGCCTTTGTTGGTGTGAAACTGCTGGGCTGTGTTCTGTGTTCCTGCTGCTCCATCCTGGCAACAGCAAATTCCTTGAATAACCATTTGGTTAAGCAACTCCCCAGTCAGAAAGTCGGGCCACCAAATGTTGCCACTTAGTTCAAGACTCATTTGTCTTTGGCTAATGCGCTTTCTTCAAAAATAGCGGCCAAACATGAGAACACTCGGAACTGCACTTCCCGACTGTTACTGAGCTGAAGAAAAGAAAGAGAATTAAGATGCACATACAATGCATCACATTTCATGGCGGTCCCTCGATATCATGTAAAAATGGCCCCTGTGGGCTTATTACTTACCCCTACGAGGTGATGTTTTGACATCAAGTTGTCGCCATTATCGCTTCTCGACTTGCGTCATTGAAGAAATGTTTGGGAACAGAAAAGTACGTATTTGGGTTCAGAAAAGTAATAAGCTGTTCTGAGCGAGGCGCACGTCGATGATCACATTTGAATCCGCTGAGAAATGGGGCTGCTGTTAAGCACGATGAAAACCAGCAGACGAATTAAAGAGCGCACGTTTTTGTTTTGTTTTTTGGATGCACACTAGATGTAAATGCTGATCTATGAGCATTCACTGAATCAAAAAAGATTCAATCAAAACGAATTTCCACATTATTTTAGGATGTTTCTCGAGGGAGAACCTATTTAACCTTGAATGTACTGCATTTTTTAAAGAGTAGATATGAGAGCCTCCATAAAAGGGAGGAGCCAAATGGTGCTTCCTCAGCTTTGAGACCGACACGAGGCGGCGACCGTTGATCTATGAAAACGCATCCGTCCGTATTTCGACAGCTCCGTGTTTTTGCTCGAAAGAGGACGACAGCGGATGTTGACAAGTCCCGTCTGAAGAGTACAGCAGAAGGAGCCGCAGTGTGACAAAGAATCAGACGGCACGAATCACCCCAACAGCCCCCCCGCCCCCATTCCGTAGTCCAGCGCAAGCCTCTGACAGCTTCAGATCTCCCTTCAGTCTTCTGGGCCCTAATTGGGCTGTCACACTAGCTGGAGAAATTTGTCAGCTTGCTGTGAAATGGGCAAGTTGGCGAAATCAAGATGCGAATCCGCCAATCTGCGCCTCCCTCACACCGGCAAACTGGAAAATGAGATGATCGGCGTCTTCACATGGGTTCAAGATCTGGCAAGAAAGCATGTTTGGTCAGAAGTGAAAACGGATCCTGTATGTGTCTGCTAATAATGAAAAGTCCGTCTGTCGTCAAGTCTTGTGATGTTAGTACAGAGAATCTCTGCGAGTTGAACTGAATTTGTTCCAAGCGGCTGCTTGATTCAAATCGCAAAAAGCACAACGGCTCACTCATTTTCAATGTTGGGAATAACGCCGTCATTTTTCATCAACGGAGTAATCAAACTCATTATTTTCCTCATATTTGAAATGCCTTACATGATTTTAATTCCTTGTGTAATGATAATAATAATAATAATATAACATTTTAAAAAATTAAAAAAATACAAATGATTTGAAGTAGTCCAAATAATTATTTTACCTGGCAACGAGTTACTTTTATTATGAAGTAATTCAATTACTAACTCAGTTACCTTTTCAATCAAGTAATGCGTAACTATGATTACTTTTATAAAGTTAACTGCTCATTTTTGTATTTCTTCTTCACAATTCTAAATATTGCTTTTCACTGTTTCTTACTGTGTGCATGAACAGTGTCGGACATGCTTCTGGATATGCGCATTTATGACTCTGGATTGTATGTTCAACAATGATTTCTTTGCCATTTTTTTGGCGTGCTGTGATGTGAAAGTAGTCATTTTGATAGATATTGTTTGTTAATTCACATCAATTGGATGTTGATTTTTCAAATATACAGTCAATAGAAATAACTTGTGGCAGAGTATGACGTGGTCTAGGAATTCTGCATTAATGTGGACAAGGCAGAAAAATCATCGAGATCAAAATTTTCCTGCAGTTGTGAGGTGGCCGGAGAGTGATAAAGGGTGTCAATGGCCATGTCAGACCATCATGTAGTTTGTTTTCAGCAAGAGTGGTGCCATAAAACACAATAACCTTTCGTATAACACAATCTGTAAAGTTCTCCCATGAGAACTAATCAAAATAGAAATCATCATTTGAGTGAAAGTGAGCACATAAGACCTTTAATAATAATGTGAGCAAGGCAAGCATCCACTGTAATAGAAATATTGTATTGTTTGCAAGCTCCCCACAATGCTCGTTCATCCCCGTCGGTCAACTCTTGGCTCGGTGTTGCGTCATTTCTGGCCGGAATGGCACTGAAATACTTGCGGACACGAGTTCTGCACAGTCCATACGGACCGGCCCGAGTCGATCTCAGTGCCGCCCTCTGAACACTCAGACATGAACAGTATGAAGCACGGAGGGAAAAAAAAGAACACTGTGCAGTGATAACGATGAACCTTTTGGGAGGCAAAATAACTGCATGTGGACAGGCAGACTGGGAGGTGGGAAGTGTTGGGGGCTGCCCAGGTGATCGGCTGTGGATCATTTTGCATTGTGGATTTATTTATCTGTTGTTAAGCCTGCTATTTTTGTCCTTTCTGTGATTTGCATCAACATCTTTTCCAGGTTTTTATCGAGTGGGGTCGGCTTTGGATTTGTGTGCTTCCTTGAAGGTTCTCCTCAAACTTTTCACGTTCTGAGGCTTGTCTTTGTAGTGCTCATTATGAATCGTTGTCATGTGTGGCAGTGGCTCACTTTGTGTATTGCTGGAGGAACGGAAGGTGGCAGTTTCACAAGCCACGTCGGGATAGACAAATGGGACTTGTTGGTGGTGAGAGATGGCGGTTTAGGGTTGGCTGAGCAAGGCACCAACGCCCCGTCCGATAGGACATAAAGTTTCATCTCAAGCAAACAGTTTGCAGGTCAAAATGGACAATTTGCGATACATTTTATGATGTTGAATAGAAAAGGTGAGAATCAAACGACGATACAATGGCCAAAAGAAAGTCAATGAAAAAGAAGAGCGAGCGCTAGGCTACTTACACACAAACGGCTCGTTTGCAGCAGCTTCAGTTGGTGACGATAGTACGCCTAAAAATGTCACTTCAAAGTCAGTAATCATTGCCAATGTGGCGCAGAATAAGCTACATTTATGAAAAATGCTAATAAAGGAACGTCGAGAAGCCATGCTAAATGCATATTGACGTTGTGTGCTAGTAGGCTTGCCGACTGTCCCGTATTTGTCAAAAGTCCCATGAAATAATTCTCAATGGGGCATATGCCATGGAAGAGGCGGGGCTTCCGACGTCCGTGATTTTGCACGAGTTTGGTTCCGGTCCGGGTTGCGAGCGCGCAACCGAGCAGCACAAAGTCGAAAGCACAAGTATTTTGACGCAACCCATGTCGCAAACCGAACGGGAACCAAAGCTGATGTGCAAAAACAGTCCCGCCTCTTCCGTGGCATAAACCTCATTCTTACACCAAATGCAGCAAACGGCATCTTTGCCATTTTGGGACCACGGTAGGTTGACAAGTGACAAGGAAGTTAAAATGAGTCGCTGGGTGTGACGTTATGTGGAGATCTTGCAAGGTCAGGGAGGCAACTAGAGAGGGAGAGGGGCACTTCCTGGTTTCGTCACAGCTTCGTGTCGCCTACACTATAATACGTCACCTGTCAGCCAATCGCAGGCATCAGGAATCGTCACGTGCATTTGTTGTACTGCGTAAGTAGCTAGAAAATAATAACAATAATAATAATAATAATAATATTGTGTAGTGTTGTCCGGTCGGTTAGGAAGACAGAATTGACAAAACCTGTAAAAAAGAAAAGTCTCCATGGAAAAAGCAAATGTGGTGAGTCACGTTCCTCTTTTGCATTGCTTTTTTTTTTTTTTAGGTAAAGAGGCAAATTGTGTTTTTTGAGGTTTTGTATGAGGTTACATAAGTAAGGATGAAAGAAAATGTACAAACTTTGCGCATTTGGAATGTAATCGGAATATACACTGATGTGCACCTGTCCCTTATTTTTGGGATGAGAAAGTTGGCAACCTTGTCCCGATAGTCCTGAAAGTTGAAGGCTGCATTTTCGTATTCCATTAGCAAAGATGCGCAAGAGAAATGGGGGGCTTTTCTTTTTCTGTGCTCTTCAAGTAAGGACTTGTTACTTGTGGCTTTGGCGTTACATGTTGCTCTGATCATTTGCTCGGCTGGCAGCATCAAGCGGGATGAGCGCCTAAAGTCGATCAGCTACTTTTGAGGATCTGCTTGTAAGCACAGCGCACGCATGAGCTCCTCCGCCGCCTTAACATTCTCCATCTGTCAGTTAAACTGCTCGGGCTGGTGCTGATGTTTGGAACATGGAGTAAATGAAGCACACCTGGTCAGCCAAGAGCACATTGCCACATTGTCAGCTCTCATCGGCTCGGCTGTCCGGGTGAGCGAGCAGACGTCTTCCCCGGGCCGCCGGCGGCGACGGCTGAGCTCAAGCTCGCCGCTCGTCGCTTCACTGACCCCCGAGTCAACCCGCTCGTCGGCCGGCCGCGCGCTTTACACCGAGGCCAAAAGGCACACCGCTTTGGCTCGTGTGGTGCGGCTGCACGGACCTTCGCGGAACCGACGCTTGGCTAGGTGGGAGTTGCGCTTCTTTTGAGCACCGTCATGGAATTCTTTTTTCTTGGCTTGTTTTCTTCCCGTGGCAATTTCAGGTGTCAGTCGTTTCTCCATTCATGCCACTTTTCTATTTCTGGCCTGCCTATTTTCTGTTTGTTGAGCGTTATTTTATCTCCGGTACACTCAGCGGCAGACTTGTGCCTTTCGCAGATAACAAGAACACAGACCTCAGCCCAAGCTGAAACACAAGTCACCCGCAAAATCAATATGGGAACTGATTTGGCTGGACAATCATTTTTAGGTCGGGATGTACACGTTCCTGTTTTCTTTTGGCTCTTCCCCCAAAGTTGTCACAAGCGCAACAAATTGCAGCTTGACGTGCTGACATTCGAGAGTGATTTGAAATGTAAAAAGGGATTTTCTAATTCTGGATCCGGATTACAGCCAAACGCACACCAGCTAATTTTGTTCAAATCAGACAAATATCATATTAGGCATCTGACCAGTATTTGAATGGGACAATCCTTAGGTGAAAACATCCACATCCCAAAAAATAACAACATAAATACCTCGTTGACAGCCTCAGTCACAACTCGTGACGACAATCTCATAATTGGATTTGATTACGATTCACTGGGCTGTCTGTGTCGATTCTCAGCCATCCAGGTCACGGTAATCCGCAAAGGTTGACTTGAGGCAACTGGGTTTATGCTTCTTGATTCTTGCAACAACAGCACACTATTGTTGACCACGCCCACACTGGCAGAAATAAGAATATTCTCAATTTAAAAGTTAAAATCCTCAAGTCAGAAAAATGTACATCTGTTATGGACTCTGGATTTTTTCCCCCTCCTAGTCAGAACTCTACAGAATTGCTGTATATTCATAAATATTTATGTGTTATGATAAGAATGAGAACTGGTTCCTAATGTTGCGGCCTTATGTTAGGTGTGTTTATGTTGTCCATAAAGTGAAATATTTGTGTTTTTACCACTAGTGCTATAGCTTCATTTTCATAATTGTCAGATAGTGAAAATGTGCAGTAAGTGATGATGTTTTGGTAGCCTATAAAATGTTGTCGTTTTGAGTGATATATGCAGTATTTTTCTTTTGGGTGAGGGTCAGCGTCGAGCTGCTTTCTGAAGCTGGTCGTGTCGAAATCGACGAGTCTTCCTAGCTTGGAAAAGGGAGCAAATTCATGTTTGAGGGTTGGAGAATTGGCAGTAGCAAGACGCTTTCTATTTTCAGAGCTTTTATCTTCGTCTCCTTTATAAATATATTTTAAAAAACAGTATTTAAAAAATTCAACAATCGCGCTGTCCTCTAACAAAATGGGAAAAATCAACAGAGAAGCGTCTTGTTGGATGTTTTCTTTGAAAAAGTCAACTTCCTCATCCATACGATCAATCTTTAACAGCGTTTCTATCTGGCAAACACGCTCACGCGTCGTCTTTTTCTTTTTTTTGTTTGCTTTTGAGATGTTGTTCCGAGTTGCATCAGAGCAACGGTGAGCCGCCACTGTGTGCGCTCGTCATATTTTATTCATCGGAGCAGCGGCTGCGGCAGCGAGGCTCGCTCCTTCCTGCCGGCTCAAAGTAGGCAGCTGTCAGAGAGCCCAAATCCCCAGACGCTTTGCCCATTTTACCTCGACATGGTACAAAGGCGCGTTTCATCGCCACCAAGCGCTTGCCATCATTGCAGAAGTGACCCTTTCTCAATTTCCCCTCGCTTCGGCTGCATGTGCTCACTTTCTGCTTCCACCTTGAGGTCCCCTTCCACATCCGAGTGCACCGCAAAAGGTCTTCCTGTAAGAGCGCATTTGCACATCTTTAATCAAGAAACTGTGGCTTTCAAAAAAAAACCAAGCAAACAAACTCTGGAATGCATTTCCTGTCCCATGTAACATGACAACATCAACAGTTGACTAAAAATAGGATGAACATGCAGCGGGGGCTTCTAATGATGATTCTTTTTAATTGGAAAAGATATGTTGACAAGTGGCCTCTGGTGCTGCTCGACCTTCACAAGCTGATTTGCGTGCTTCACTTCACATTTTGCCCGACGCACACGCTCGTTCCTCAAACAAATGCGTGCCGTCGTGCTGGCTCGTGCGCGGCGCCGAGTGACAGACGAGCTGGCGGCTCTCATGCCAGCCCTTCTTTCTGCTTATTAAAAGGAAATAATAGCAGCAGCTTGGCTGGTCGGATTGGTACTATTATTCTGCTCAACAGTTTTTAGTCTGGGATGGGCGAGTATCAATACCAGTATCGGACCTTATTTCAAGGTACGGGCACTTGTGACGGCGGACGTTTGTGGTCGAAGAAGAAAAGAAGATTGCCTTATATTTCATGCATTTCTGTGGGTTTTAGGCTCCATGCCCACCCGCAAAGTCAAAAACGTAAAAAATCTTCTTCTTTTTTTCCTGTTTTTTGGAGGCAGCCATAACGATCATCTCTGAAAAATCCGTGGTACAACCCAAGATAAACCCTGTAATAGAAGAATACAAATCCACGATATGACGAATCCACGATGAGTGAACGGCAAAGTAGTGAGGGACCACCCTATTGGGATTTATAGGTCTTAATTCAAATGATCTGCCAGTTTTTTATGATTATTATTATGTGTCAAAATGAGTCTACTATTGGCACTTGGTATCGGACAGGAATGTACAAGATCCAGAATTGAATCGAAAATGACCCCTCAATTCCAATTCAATTATTGAATTGGAATTGAGGTGACAAGCAGAAATGCAATTCAATTTCCAATTTATGATGCAAAATGAAGGTTTAAAAATGTGGCTTTAATGTGAGAAGCCAATTTACAACAAGAATTTCATACAAATGCTAATGGAAGATCCCGAGACCTTATGACCTAAGAATCATGTTTTTTCATGTATTTAGCCTCTATGATGAGGCTAATCTTGAAATATTTGATTTGTAGAATGTGGCTGCAATCTGCAAATGTTGTAAAGCAAGCAAACAACCTGAGGCAACTGCATTTATGCAAGCGTTAAAAGTGTTGAAATTTGGATGATTCTGTTTTCAGGCTTCCTTCAACGCCTCGCGCGCGCTTTGCTTTTTAGACAACCACCAAGACGGAAGGTAAACAAAGAGTTAGCGAAGATGCAACAGGTCCTCGCCAAAATGGTGATTTCCTTGAAAATAAAGACTACTCAAGTGTTTAATTAAAGCCAACTGCTAAGTGTGCTTCACGCAGAGACAACAGCCTGCTGTTTAATGATCTCGTATTGTCTGAAGTGATCCTAGCGTGCGGCGTTTAGGATTAGGGACCCCCCCCCCCCCCAGACATCATCTTTATTAACGACTTCAATCCTCTGCTTAATTGATCTGATTCTCAAATGCTGCTCAACAACAACCAAAAAATTGGCTGTCAAACCGCACTAGCTCAGCAAAGCAAAACAGCCATTTGCAATGATTTATTTTTTTTTTTTTTTAAATCAACTTGGAAATGGATTCAGCTGTTTAAGAGGAGCTTCTGCACTCACGGCGGCGGTTACTAAACAGATCGAGAAATGACCCGTGCGAGCGCCAAGTGCGGTTTAGTCAATAGCGATCGCTTTGAACGCAACAAGCCTCATCTCCACACCTTTTCGTTTCGCCGCCGCGCCGCCGTCTCCGCTGCTTACGTGGCACTCTACCTCCCGCTCATGTGCTCCAAATGGTGGGAGCTTCATTTCATTCCTCTCCAAGGAAAGGGCCGAATGCACAAGGACGGCGCTGGAGGATTCGGCCGCCTCCTTCAAGACTCTCCAGCCGAGTGGCTGCTCCATCACCTTGGAGCTCGAGCCGGATTTTTGTCTCCCCGCGCCAAGGAGCATGAGGCTGCTTTTTTTTTTTCTTTCCCCCCCCTTCTTCTCACTGGCCAAACTGAGTAAGGGCGGGGGGGTCATGTGATACATCTCCCTCTGAGAATTCTTTCCCCCACAACGTTGAGGCTACGCGATTGTAACAAGCCGTTTCTATTCTCAGGAAGGATTTTTTCTGTTACGATGTTGACCATGAACGTTTGTTCGCTGATTGCCAGGCGTATCGGAGGTCGTGAGAGGAGTATGCAAGACATGGTGACATTTGTAAACATATTCTCTCCCTCTCTCAATATGCCTTCCAGAATTAAAAAATAAATAAATAAATTGTTCTCCCAGCCAAAAACTGAGCTGCCAAATAGCTTCTAAATCTTCCAGAATGTCTGTTTGTGCTTTAAAAAAAAAAGAAAGAAAGAAAGAAAGAAGAAGAGCATACTTGTGCAGATGATGATATAAGCTGGTCTACATGTCTTGGCTTTGTGAACTTGCAGCAGTTTGTCAGTGAGCACGGACGGTTGTTCAAACAGATCTTGAGCTTGTGCTGCATTCAAAGATGAGCAGAGAAGTCAAAAAGTACAGTAATTGTCTATTTTTGCCTCCAAATGTTTCAACAACTCTTCCAAAAGCTTCGTGTTTGGTTCACATTTGTTTCGGTATGAAAAATAAGGTCACCCCTTTTTTTTTTTTTTTAAACCGCACTGTAATAATGCAGAGATTACAGTTTGGAAAGAAAGTGCATAATTCTGCATTCGACTGAGCAAAACAGTCATGTCTTCGCATACTTTGTATTAACTAAATCTATTTGTTGGTTGACTTTGTACAGTTTAAACTTACGATTCAGAGTTGAAACCAGTGATACCGGTCCAAAATATGGACATTTTCATGTAACAACTATTCTAACACTTATTGACTTTTCCCAGTCAAGTAATCAGACATGAGTTACTCTTCTAATGTCATCAAAAGTTACTTTGAAAAATGGAAGCAAGTAACATCAGTGTTTGACAGCGTACTACCACAAGCAGTAGAAATCACGAGTACAAATATACATTTTAGAATACAGAAGAATGGGAAACTGGTATTTACAGCTTGAATATGGAGGAAGGCATTGTGTGAGTTTTCAGTTCATCTGAAGGAGCAACATCGTCGTTTTCAGCACATTGACGACTCACGTGTCCATAAACAGCAATGGAGGAAGGAGTCAAGAGAGACTTAATCGTGTTTTCAAGTTGCAAGTACAGTCAGTATTTTGACTTTATGTCAGCTAAATCAAGAATGATCAAGTTAAATGTATTGTCTGGTTATGGAGCTTCAATAACACGATGTTAAAAAAACAAAAACTCGCAGTACAAGCTTAAAGGGAAGTCACCAAATTGTAAGTGTAGGAGGTCCCTGAACTGTATTGTTATAAATGTTGAGTTTTGCCAGTACAACATGAAGAGTTAAATATGTCAAGTTAAAAAAAAAAAAAAAAAAGTGTGCAGGTCTCTTTAAATCCAGTTTGAATGAGCTGTCCAGTCCGTGAAGTTGCGTGAACAATCGCGAGAGCTAACAGGGACACTAGCGTGCGCGCGCATGACGTCATGCTCAGAGCAAAAGCTAAAGTTTCCGGCCCGAACGCTTTTCCTTTTACAGAAAAATAGGAGCAAGAGTCATTGCGCCACAAACGTGTCCATGATACAATTCTTAAAACAAGTGCGGGTGAAAAATATGCTTATTTTAACACTCAAATTTGAGTCTAATCTTGCATGGGGCACCTTTGAAGTCATTTGTGGCAACACTGGTTGACCCGTACCACAACAAAGTTCCTTGCAGAGGCATTTCCTTTCTCCAACTCCTTCCTCGTCCGTCTGACCAAACAAACATTTGCCGAGACCCTCTGCAAGCCCCTCTTAAGTCCACTTGAGCAGAGAGGCCTGCCATTTGCAGCATAACTGAGCTCGGAGAATTTGCTTTTAATTAAAGCCCAATCCAGTTCAGGTGGGGGAGAGGAAAAGGGGCCAAAAGGTCTCTTTGGATAAAAGTGCTAATATTCTGTCGGGCCATGAATGAGGAGCTTTGTTCATGGTGAATAGTGGAAGACATCATTTGATCTGCCACTGATGGAGCCCGGGCTGCAGAATAATTGCTTCTTTTATAAAGCCGTTTAAGAGGCTCGATTCAAGTGATTGTTTGTCAAATGGGCATCTATGTGGAGCGAGGGCGGCGGTGCTATGGGGCGGGCAGCAGTCACTGAAGGGGCAAGAGACTCTTGAGGATTCTATTTTCGGCTTTTCTTCCTGAAAGGATATTTGCAGCAATTGATATTGACTGGTCAACTGATCCTGTTTTTTTGTTGTTTTTTTTGGAACAGGTCATTTTTCTGCCTTTCGGCCGTGGCTTCATCGAACAGCCGTAATGAAGATCGCCCATGTCAGTTACAAATTGCTGTATAATAGAAAGGCAACCTGACCGTCAATCACTCTATTACAAAGCTGTAGCTTAATGCTTCAGTGCAGCGGTCAAAGAGGAGGATTACATTATTTTTAGAGCCTTTAACTTACCTCTTTCCGTGTAAAAGGTCAGCAGCCATCTTAATGGACCATTGAGTATTATCGGGATTACAATGAGCTCTTCTCCTTGCCATCCTGGCTTTAATTTTTAAGCTTCATATCGTCTGTCTGTGATTTGTTCAGCCTCCGCACTGGCGAATGTTTGAATTACCCTCAGGCTGGATGGCTGCGGTGCAACGTGGGTTGAACATTGGAATCATTGTCGGAGCGCCATCTGAATTTAGGAAGACATCACGTGTGTTGCTTTCAAAACTCGCAAAACACAACTGTTCATCTCGTGCATTATTGCTTGATGAGAACAATTGCAGACAGGCTGTCCATTAGCAGTAAAGAAAAGCCTTTTGTTTTCCCTCCATATACGTTTAATAGCCAGCTTTGCTTGCAGGCTCGTCGCCACACTCGTCTACCGTAAGACGTCAGCGGAGCCGCTTTTTACGTGAGCACTGCGGTCTGGAAACAAGACAATAAAAATGTTTCATTTTGCTTGTTTATCTTGTCAGTATACGGGCGCAGTGCGAGCACGCCCATTTAAGCGGCCTCGACAGGATCGGCTCCGCAGCTGCTGAAGGCCTATTTCGAATATTTGGAGGAGTTTTGATGTAAGGATTTGGGGCAGAAACCATGTCAGCAACTCCTGGGAATGAACAACGCCATGTTTTTGTGATGTAGGCATTCCGCTCCATTGTTGAGTCCTTGTGGAAAATATGTAAATATATGCAATTTTACCGTCGGATTGGACTATTTTCCTTTCTTTTTCCTTCGAGAGCAGAACTGTCAGAATCAAATAAAGTGTCACAATCACAACCTTCCATGGGATTTGTAATGTACATACACAATCATGCACATTGAGGAGGATGATTAATCTCAAATAACTCCAAAATGCAAAACAGCACACTACAAATAGTGGCCCATTTAGATCTCAGCAATCAAGTCGTTTAGAAAGAGGTAATGTGACAAACGGAACTATTTATGTGTTTGCTAGAGAAGACGATCGGGATATTCTACTGATGAATAACAATTAGCATGACAGACTCTGAAGTGGAGGTGAATGCCGTCTACAGCAAACGTCTCCTTAATCTTCGGTTTGGGAGTCAGATTTAATAAATAAATGCAAAAGCCCTTCAAAGCTTGGGAGAAAAAAAGCTTTTTACCGCGTGTCACGATATAGACGTTCTCACAAAAATCAGTGACGGATGCGTTTCTTTTGAGTGGCCACCAGTAATTAAGCATATCAGGCATCAAGCCAAACACTAATGCAGGCACACACTGAGATCAACCATTTGTTGAATTAAAATGACTCGCATGAACGCGGGGAGCCAAAAGTCCAAACTGTACCTTGGCGACGTTTGCCAGGCAGAAGAAAGCACTTTGGCACTGTGATCCTGTTGTTGTGGGAAGCAGCCATGTTTCAGGGGTCATGCACTCCGTCGAGCAAACATCTGCGCTCAGTGAGCCACTTGAGTCTGTTGCGCACACGTTTGGCATCCAGCTGTTTGCTCGCCGTTCATTTCGGCTCTTTTTGGATGGCAAAGTGCTTTGTCTTACTGAAAGCACAGTTAAGATTTAGATTGCTTGGCTGTGACAGCAAGTTAGTGTTACAAGCTCACGGGGCTTACATGTCAGAAATACTTTACAATATGAAATGATCTCAACTAAATCATTGTGTGGCGCTTTTAATGAAGAATCCATTTGCTTCATTTCGGTTATGCGAACGTGAAGAACATGGCCGTAAACATAACGCGAGCTGCCTCTGAAAGAGAAATCCGATCTTCATTTTCATCTGATTTGATAAAACATGATCATGTGAGCTGGCTGGCCAAATATACGAGGAGAGTGGAGAGGCGGTCTCCGGGGTGCGGAAAAGGGTCAAGGCTGCGGGAGCCGCGCTCTTAACTCTTCTGCTGCTGAAGACATCTTATATGCCACAGTCATTCATCAGCGGCCTGCGCGACGCCGACTTTACAGCTGATATCTATCAGCTTGAAAAGATTGTCATCATACCAGAGTAACCCTGCACGTTAACCCGTAGATGAATTGCAAAGAAGAGGAATGTAACATAGTATGCAAACTGTTGATTACTTTTATTTCAATAAAAAAAAAAAAAAAAAAAGCCAATGTGCAGTGGAATGAAGATGGACTATGAAGTCAAGCCATTGGCCATCGTTTTTAGCCATTTGCCCTAAAGAATAAAGAAACCTCGAAGTAACAGATGTCAAATGGACAGACCTGGGAAAACAACAACAAGCAGTTGACAACAGAAACATTTTGAGAGCTATAAAAGCAAGAGCTCTAAAATAACTTAAAAACAACCTCCAGAGGGGACAAGGAGACAAGTCCATGAAAAATGAACAAAAGAACTGATGCTTCACTCCAAAATGCAAACCTCATGAGCAAGAAGAATAGCAAGGCTGGAGTATCTGTTCCAATACTTTTGCTTTCTTATCTCGTAAGTTGCGTATCAGATCCAGTGGGAATAAAAGCTGAAATGTTGATCTCTTGTGTCATGTTCACCTTTTGAAGTTAAACCCAAATGCTTTTCGACTACAGCAAAAGTTAAGGAATTGCCCTCACTGCTAATGTCATTTTGAAGGGGAGTGTAGATGCTCTCAAGTGGCCTTGCAACTTCAACCAAATCTGAAATCTTTCAAAAGAGGGAGGGAGTATTATCTGGCGTCTCGTTTTCACAGGGGGCTTTGAAGTTTTGGCAAATGTGAAACAATTTCTTTTTGGCAACAACAGTTTTAGAGAGGAAGGAATTAAGAACATCTGCTGATACAGTACAGCTCGTAGCACTAGCTAGAAAGCTATCTATATCTTTAGCGAGCTAGCTAGTTTGGAATCACGCTATAGAGAGAGATAGACGACTAAGACATATTAATAATAAACGTTTAACAGATTCTATCAAACTAATCATAGTCCACTGATAGAATTTCTACAAGTGATATATCAATTTTTATGTTGAAAATGAAATGAATTTTCCAGGGCAAATGAAAATATTCACTCGAGGCTTTCGTCTCTACAAATTACTTTCACCGTTATCACAGATTCATTGAACAGTATTTTTATTTTTTTATATATAGATCTCTTGTCTCTCCGTGTTGAATGTTGAGATGTCAAAAATCATACACAAATGCACATTTTGATCACTTTTTCACTGAGATGCTGTCAGTCACGCAAGTGATATCGTGTCCCTGTGAACACCGGGTGAGCTGTTGATCTGTCGAGCTGTCTTGCTCAACTCTTCTCTCGATTCAACAATGAGTCCCAGGATGGATACGAATAATATTTATGGCTCGACTTGCGGAACCATTTGCCTGCAGCGTGAGCTGAGCTGCGCTGGCTGTCAGCCTGTTCACCAAAGATGAACTTTGACGTTAGCTCCCCTAAATCCTCTATGATTAAATATTTGCTGGCTCATTTCATATGAATGTGAATAAGTGGTCAGGCAGTGGGTTCATGTCCGTTCCGCTGCAGTAATTGCCATGATTTGACAAAAAGACCTCCACGGCACCTCGTCTGTTTCATTTCCTCCCTCCCGCTCTGTCAGTTGTTGTCAAAAGACGCCACTTATTTTTAGTTGCTACTTTTCTGGACTAATTGAATGGAATTAACGTGTGACATGTTCAGAGAATATTTGCATCTAGTAGCACACTTGAAATATGTGTGGCTGTTAAAAAAAAAGAAAAAAGAAAAAAGAAAAAAGCTGCACATTCACAGACAGCTAATTCCATGATTGATCATGTCCTTGACGGTTCCCTACTTTCTTCGTCATTGACAAAGCCTAGAAACTATTAGAATTCATTAAAGTGTGTCACAGTATTCCTGGAGGATGCTGTCGTCTCGTCTTACTTTGAGGGACGCCGACTTTTTCCAGCACTGCACTGGCAGTGTTTTGATGTTCAACCTTTACTATAAAATAGGACCGGGTTTGATCAAATCGAATAATTGACATGGAATCGATTTTCCTTTTTTTCGAGCCTGATATCCATTCATAAAACCATGAAGCCATTCTTTTAATAATCTCTTTTTTTCCCCATAAGAAAATAGAATTTGAAAGGCCATTTTTTGTATCTTTCTGTTTTCTTGAAATTTACTGTTCACATGAATTTCAAAGTATTTTCGTACATTTATGAAAGGCCTGACTTATTGCACTTTAAGACAATTCAGAATCTTTTCATTTATATTTACAATTATTGAATTAGAATTATGAAAATATTTTCATGTCACCCTTGCTGGTGTCAGAGTTTGTGTGACACGTAAGTGATTATAACATGCGTCAAACTAAACCATTTAAACAGTAACTGCCGCAAAATTTAATTTGGAATTAAATGTTTGTGGAGTTCTTATCCGTCCTTGATATTTTAGAAGAATTGATGTTCCATAATTAATCCATCTTGGACTGAAGGGAAGCAAAACAAATTGAATCTGCAAGTAAATAACAAAGAGAACAAAAACTGAGATGAGTGAAGCTACAGTGGATAATAGATCTTGGAACCCACACAAGGAATGAAACACTAAACAGAAAAGTCATTGACATGTAACAATACAAAACAAATGTTAGATACATTAGTGAAAGGAAACTAGTACCAGACTAGCCACACACACGCACACAGAAAGATGTTGGGACGGTGGCGCTCGGGAATGAAATTGATCCGGTGCCTTCCTGCAGCTTCAGCTGCACTTAAATAGCCAGCAGAGAGTAATCAGAAGCAGGTGCCGTGCCGAAGACTTCGCCCACCAACGCGCACCACGGAAAGTGGGGAAATACAAGCACATGCAGTACATGCAGGCCCAAACACAGCAACGTGACAGAATTGCAAATAGAAATACAAGCAATTCACCCTGCATGCTCAGAATGTGGAAGTCACCCGCCACCCCAAAATATGAACTCTAAATTCCTACACCAAACTCTACATAAAGCTTGTTTATGTTAAATCACCATGACATTTTTTCAGGTGTCTTGCGTGAATGATAATTCAGTTTGGTTGCCGTTAACAATTTAAAAAAAGTTTAGTTGCTTGTTGATTGTATATTTTTTGTATTTAGAATCACTTTTTTTTTTTTTTTACTGATAATTGCAGTTTTTCCGGTTATTATAATGAAGAAAATGGATGGATAGATGTGATAAAAAAAAATCTTCATACCATTTCATCTTTAATTGGGAGTGAGGGCGAGTTAATGTTGTGCATGGCGATGACGTGGTTGAGGGAATTCAGTCCGTGGAGGAACTCGCCAAACTGCATGACTGAACCCTGAGGGACACGAGCGCACGAGTGTTGAAGCTGCAAGGTATGCGCGGGGATACGGAAAGCCCCAGCTGCGAAAGGATGCAGGGAAGATGATTTATTGTATGGAAAAGTGCAACTCCTTGTGAAAATGTTCCGACCACAGCAAAAAGCCAAGATGGCAACCACTTTTGTGTTCAAACTGCTCAGAGGACGTGTCAAAGTCCACAAAATTGAGACGCCGCAGCTCTCTAATCTGAAGTTAAATTCGATGTGATTTTTCTAAGTGAGGGATGATGGAATGCGAGCGAGCAGCGATGTAACTGCGTGGAGCCTCGTTGTACAAGGTGAGAGGCAAAGTGAATAGCCTCATGTTCCTTCATCTCTTTCGCTGAAGCTTTTTATCCTTGTTGAGCTCCATCTGACTAATGCAACCTGAAACATCAAACTCAATTCTTGACCAGCAGGCTTGCTCTAAATTTCTCAATACTGTTTGGGAGTGCTTTGTGGGCCACAATGTTTGCTTGTGTAGTTCATTCACACCTTCTAATCTAACTGTAGGGCCCCACACTGAGCTGTGATTCACTTTCTCCAAGACAAACAAATTACAGCAGTTGCAACAATGGCTTACTGTTGAGCTAGTTAGTCTTGCAATGTGAATCATCTTGAAACATGAATCATTTGTACTCAGTGGGCAAAGTACTGACACAGGGCTGAAAAACTGCCATGGTTACCGAGCGAGTGTAGGAGTTGCTTTGCAAAGTGTTTATACAGCTGTAGCTATTCTGTATGTAAATTTGTCTCATCATCTTCATTGTTTGGGATTCACTGCCTCAACGGCTGTTTGTGCGGTAAGGATACATAAAGCTTTCAGATAACAATAATTCCAAGGATGATATACTCTTTTTATTCATTTAATGGCAGAGAGCAAGATAAAATCAATACTCCGCATGTCTGCTGAATATATCTTACGCCAGCTGCAAGATAAAGTTTGCACCAGCCACTTGTAGTAGGATACATTACAATCGTTTTTTTTTTTTATTCCTCAGTTCTTGCAGGGATTAAATACAACACAATGAAGTGGAGAATTGCTCTTTCACAGTGTTAGCAGGCTTAGTCCAAAGGATAGAAACAGGTTAAAACTAGTTTTAGTTATAAAACGGTCTCATGATTTTAATAATATCGTAGGTATGTCATGTCAGGCACACAACATCACAGATTATTTGTTTCTCCAACGTCAACATGCCGTCCATATCTACAGCTTAGATCAAACGAGGTGACAGGGGCGTGCGGTCGGGACAGGCAGGGGAGACGGTGTCTGTGTCCGAATGTCCGCCCGTATCCCCTAACGCCTCATTCACCACATAGCCGCGCACGATATAGTGGCCGAATATGTCGTGCCCTCATTCTGTTTAGCGATTCAAACAGCAAGCTTACTACATTCTCCTCATCACATATCAGGTGACCACCGTAACTGTTGCGACGCGCCGGCGCATCAATCGCCGACTATTTATTGTGAATTAAAATGTACTTTAGTTCCTTTGTTGTACATATTTTCAACTAAGATGCATTTAATTATTTCCATAGTATATATTAACGCATCACTTTGATTCTCGCGCTTGCGTTGTCGCCATGGTTTTTTTCATACTCGCAATGCATTCTGATATATCAACCTGGTTGAGTGAGCATCGATGTTTACTACTTTTCAGAGTGCATTGTGGGTAATTTTGAGTCCCCCTCCATTTTTGCTCCCTGGACATTCGGACACCACTACAAAATGGCGTGACTCCTCAGCTGTCACCTCTTCCTAAATATTCTTCTTCTTCTGAGTTTAAATGTTATATCCGACTCCAGATAAGTCACTGCCACATGATCCAACCGCCCATAGACTTGATTGAATTTTTGTTTTGTTTTGTTATTAAAGCGGCAAGATTCAGAGTTTTTGCACATTTGCGACCCCTCTGGCGAAACGTGGAATGGACCCCAGCGACGTGCACACGGCCAGGAGTGTGTGTGACTTTTCGGGCACGAGCAAACCTCCAAGTTAATCGAACAAACGTCAACACGGAGCACAACGCCTTTTTCATAGGCTTAATAATGTCTACAGAGGTAAGAAACGTATTCATCTTCAACTTACTTTGTATGTGAAAGTCATTTTGAGTGACAAAAGCGTACGTAATGACAACCTTCCAAACGTAAATAGTGACATTGAGGATAGCAGTACGTTGCTAATATGCGGACACATTAGTAAGCCACCGTGTGGTCGTTTTATTCTGCACTGCTAATCATAAATAGACCCTATCGTATTTTCGTTACCTTTTTAGCAAGAAGTCAGCAAGCTGTGGGTCCCGTTTCATCCCCAGGATAGCTCTTCGCTCTCTCCACCTGACGAACACTGCTCCTATATTTATCCGCGTCCTCCCGTGACGCTGGTCTGAAAGTTTTTGACTTCTCTTTGTCTTCCGTGGAGTCTCCACGAGGGATTGAGACGTATCGGGTGCAGGTCTCTTTTTAAATCCAGTTTGAATGAGCTGTCCTGTCCGTGAAGTTGTGTGAACAATCGCGAGAGCTAACAGGGACAATAGCGTGCGCGCGCATGACGTCATGCTCAGAGCAAAAGCTAAAGTTTCCGGCCCGAACGCTTTTCCTTTTACAGAAAAATAGGGGCAAGAGTCATTGCGCCACAATCGTGCCTCCTGTCCATTATACAATTCTTAAAACATGTGCGGGTGAAAAATATGCTTATTTTAACACTCAAATTTGAGTCTAATCTTGCATGGGGCACCTTTAAGGTCTGCGATTGGCTGGCGACCAGTTCAGGGTGTACCCCGCCTAATGCCCAAGTCAGCTGAGATAGGCTCCAGCAACCCCGCGGCCCTTGTCAGCAGTAAGTGGTCAATAAAATTGATGGATGGATGGATGTTATTCAAGTACTCCCAACTCTGCTCACCTCCATTTTGGCTGTAACTTATCTATATCTTACTGCGTGTATATCACGGAATATTTTTCTCTCTCCCTGGCTTGTTGAAAGAAGATTGTGATGTACTGTATCAATAACACAAGCACATCTTTGGAGAAAATCCGAGTGATTCGGAAACTGCTGTGATGTAACGATGCCTCATTTGGCTGTTGTCACCTGATTTTTGACGTCTAAACTTTAGTGGCGAAATGCCACTTTTTTTTAACACGACACATAGTTATACAGGTATATTAGAAAAAGAAATGAATATCGTGAAAAAGTTCTCTTTTTTTTTGTGAAGTAAGTAAAAGCATTATTTCATATAGTTTCATTACCCATTGAGTTTTTTATATTTTGATGATTCAGATAATCTATCCATCCATCCATCCATTTTCTTGACCGCTTATTCCTGACAAGGGTCGCGGGGGCTGCTGGCGCCTATCTCAGCTGGCTCTGGGCAGTAGGCGGGGGACACCCTGGACTGGTTGCCGATTCAGATAATGAAAACCTAAAATTGAATTTGTCAGAAAAATCATAACACCACATAAGAACAATTGAAAATGGATGGCAGGCTTCAGAAAGGTACGGCTGTTATTCTATGCACTTAAAAGTTGGTTGAGACACAACATCAGTCCACCGTGGAGCTAATCAGTCAGTGGCACTGCGTAGGTGTCATGGAAGCCCAGTTTGCTTTCATTGCTGCCTTCAGGTCATTGGCTTTGTCGGGTCTGATGTCTGTCGTCTTCCGCTTGACAATAGACAGAAGATTTTCTATGGGGTTCAGGTCAGGCCAGTCGCCAGAATGGTCATTGAACTTGCTTTTGGGCAATTGCAACGTCTTGTTCCAAAATGAAATCAGATTCTCCATAAAGCTTGTCAGCAGGGCAAATCTTGATTATTATTATGTTTAATATCCACATGTATTTATTTACGTATTTATTTATTGAATGATTTATCTATTTTTAGATTATAATGCATCTGCAATTTTTACTCCAAAGTAAGGATTGTGGGGAAATTTGGGGTTGATTGTGAATGAACCCCAAAGGTTAGCAAATAGTCTGGCCTTTTCCAGTTTGTGTCTTGGGTTTTATTAAAGCGCCTCGGCCTGAGAGCCTCAAATTAAACACTGACAGTGCATTTCTTTGCCATTTTATGACTTTCACACCAACAAATGAGACTCTAATGGACACTTTATATCCTGCTGTCATGACCCCAGCAAAATGATTTAGTGATGCAGCGACCTGTGACACTCATCATGTTTAAGTTCAACATTTCGTGTTTGGCATTTTGGAAATTAATTTGACCCGGGAAAAGACATTTGAGCAGAGTGAGCCCAATTAAAATGCAGACATTAGTAATCAAACCCCTTGCAGGTGTATGAAAGTCATTCGTAAGGGCACACAAGTAAAGTTGAGTCATTTAGCAGCCAAACAGGTTGAGGGGTGTCTTCTGTGCAGACTGCTGCCCAGCAGACAGTAAAATGGCTGCGCGGGTGCGGGTGGGGGTGGGGGTGCCGGTGGGCCAATGCCACTGAGGTCTCGGGTGACAAGCACTCTGCAGTTTTGTCCTGGTGGCAGACAAGAGTCACTAAGTTGAAAGTCCCCTTGAATACTCCGGCTCATTCTCAGTGGAGCGTCGTGTTACACCGAACCATTATCGCCTTCTTTGAGGGAGGCTCCAACATTTACCTCCAAATGCACAAATCTGTCTATAATAGTTACACACACATAAGGTAATCTTTATTAGCCCCCTGGGGAAATTGGCAATAACGGGTGCTTGTTGGAACCTACAATTTACTTTGATTCTGCCCCTGTACCTGCTGAATTTTGACAGCCTTTTATAGCTACTTAGTGTGATATAAAACTCCACAACTGTGCATATGTCTGCAATGCTAACATCCTTATTTTATTATATATATTTTCACAGTATTATTTTGGACACAGTAAAACGGTAAAAATAATGAAAGCTACCTAACTCGCTAGCTAGGATAGATAGATAGATAGATAGATAGATAGATAGATAGATAGATAGATAGATAGATAGATAGATAGATGGATGGACGGACGGACGGATGGATAATTGCAGTTTTCGAACTGTCCCTGAAGGGATCACCTCACATGCTAGCTAGCTGACTCAATAGCTAGCTCGATAGCTAGCTAACTAGATAGATAGATAGATAGATAGATAGATAGAGAGTACAATGGAATTTTCCAGAGCAAATGGAAATGTATACTAGTTGACTATCGTCTCTACAACGTATGTTGGTTTTCTCCTATACATTGTGCAGTGTTTTGTATATTTTAGGGTTTCATTTGTAGTACATTTCACTACATGTAAATCAAGATGTGATGTCTGTGTTTGTGCCAAAGGCAAATGAGGTGTAAGGAGAGGTCACACATTTTTTCCATGATTAGCTTCTTTTTTGTTATCTGCTTTTATTAATAAAGGGATTGAGGAATAATTACACGGCCCATCTAATTTTCCCCCCAAATTCAGATTGAGCAAATGAAGCCCAGCATAGACAGAAGTCTGGTATATTCAGTGATTGATGTCGTTTTTGAAGTTGTCACTTTATGTTTTCCATTCAACAAGGCTGCAATTCCCAAATGGTGAATGACATAAAATGTGAAACCTCCTGAATGAAACGTTTGCTTGTGGCTCAACCATAACGACTTGGCTTTGTGCTTTCGAGCCCTGCTTCGCAGAAACGCTCTTCTGCATCCCGCCTCCTGCCGGGGTGCCCTTGAGCTCAGCTCAGAGGCGCGATCCCCTTTTGCATACCCCCCATCACTCTCACATCTCTCCGTGGATGCTTGCATGCGTGTGGTCTGGTACTCAACAAAAACATACACAGCGAGTAAAAATTTCCCTTAAGGGATCATAATGAGCATGCGTCTATCCATTTTCTGTGTTCTTTATCCTGTTGAGGTTTGTGGGGAGCTGGAGCCTATCCCATCTGACTTCCGGCAAAAGGTGGAAAACACCCGGGACTGGTTGCCAGTCAGTCACAGACAAAAAGAGTATATGGTCGTACCATTACGCATTCTATCATACGGAGTATGATAACAATCCAAATTAAAAACATAATAAAAATCAAATGTGACCTTGCCCGGTTAATTGTTTCATTTGAAATCCATTGTGGTATGTCAAAGCAGAATCATACAAACAAGAAAAGAAGACATCACATTAGACAAAACCAAAAATAGGCCGACAGATCATGTCACTGCCATTAAAATGGAATACGCAGGAGCTCATTCACATGCTGACCAAGTCCAAATCGGGGTACCTTACTCGAGGCTACTTCAAAAAGACTGGAGGGGAACCGCAGCCTTCAACATGCTGCCCTAATTCATTCCTTTTTCCCCTTTTCATGTCTCCAAAGGGTGAATAAAAGTTGAAATGAGCCAACATCTCAGGGCAAGTCTATTTGTTTTATTGATTTATTTTTATCTCCTCCAGCACAACAAAGATGTCGCACGTGCTTAACGTGTACACAACAATAACTTGTTACAAGATCATATTACCGTGAGCTGAATCATATCCGTTCTTCTTTGAATTGAACACTTGTGGGGTTTCGCTTGTAAAGAGGTTTTTACGTTGCTTTAGAGTCTTACTCAAATGTTCTAAAGACTTGCTCAGCCTCCAAACATTATCATCACCTCGTCATCTTGACTGAGATTGTTTTTCATTTGTGCGCAGTCCCACTCCCAAAAGACATTAGCAAAAGTGCCAAAGGGTAGAGTTTTGTTTTTGTTTTTTCCCTTCCGGCTTAACCCACTTTATAAAAGACAAAGTACTTGTACAACTTGAGCTCCTTGAAGTGAAGCTTTTGAATAATAATAACACACTTTCACCGCTTTTTAATTGCTGACTTTTTTGTAGCGTGCGATTCCAGAGGTTGACGGACGTCATTTGGTGTTGCTCATGCGAAAAAGCTCACTGCGCTCCACTTATTTCCCCATTTTTGTGTCCTTTCTGCAGATGGTTAGTCACGCCATGACTCCCTCGGATCCCCGTGAAGACCCGTCCACTCGAAGGTGAAAGGATTTCAACTCGAGCACGAAATCAAACCCTCTTCTTGCCGCGCGGCGTGGGAGAAAGTGCCACAGCGGTGCCGCTATGGCATTTCTGTAGGCCGATAACTGGCGCGGAAGCGCCTTTCACTCTTTTTTCATTGTGGATGCGCCGAGCAAGCACACCGGGCTTTGCTGTCAACGGGAAGCGGACGGACATTCGCACTCACAGGAACGCGAGAACCTGACAGGTGTCAGGTGTCTTCCTCTGGAGACTAAAGACGAACACAGCAGATTATTCGTGCCGTCGTCTGGAAGACCTGATTAACGCTTCAAAACTGTTCACATTTTGACTTGGACTTTTTTGTCAGTGGGTGGGGGGGGGGGGGGGGATCCGTTGCGGAGTCTTCCGCTTTGTGAGCGCGCGTCACCGGGCCGGCGTGCTCCGGTGGCAGAGCCAGCCAGCATGGTCAAACCTCTGCTGAAGATACAGCGTTATTTCCGCAGGAAACCCATCCGCTTCTTCACCCTCAGCTTGATCTACCTGACCGCCGGAAGCCTCGTCTTCCTGCACGCCGGCATCGGCGGCGACAAACAAGGCGCGCGTGTATACGCGGCGGTGGCCTCGGAGACGGGCGGCCAGATGGCGTCGTCGGACGGCGTGCGGGTGTTTAAGGAGGCTCACGGGCCGGGACGAGGTTACATCCCCATGTGGAAGAAAAAGGCCGGGCAAACCAGAGAGGGCAAAGCTGGCGACTACGCCAACAAGAAAGGCCGCAAAGCCAAAGAGACGGACGACGCAAGAGGTGGGTTGCTGTCAAAGTTAAAGCCTTCACTTTGCACTCTTCATTTTGACCGCAGATGATCCTTTCAGAATCATTTCTTCATGTCAAAATATTGGGCTCATTTTTTCCCATTTTAAATGATGCAAGCAATTAACTGATTAGAAAAAGAGCACGAGAGCTTGCAGTGGATCAAATAATGTTGAAGACATCCTCATAACATTAAACGTCGAAAGAATTAACACATAAATCAAATTTGGTGGGCAGAAAATGTTGATTAAAAAACAAACAAACAGTTGAATTAAGCAATTAATCGTGAGATTAATCTGATGAAAAAAATGTAATCATTTGACAGCTCCAACTCAAGCATACTGTCGGCACGTGCACAAGCAGTGGATTTTCACTCTGGCGATTTTCCATATTTCATATGCTGTGTATCCTCTCTGGCAGGCGGAATTAATTAACAGAAATCACAGCAGAGGCCGTAAATCACATTTACGCACTTGAAAAAGGGAAATCATCACAATGTGGATATTATTGTAATTATGGAAGTTTTTGTAAGCATTTCACTAACAATGTTCTGTTGTGAAGTCACTAATGACATTTTCCAGCTCATTATGAGATGATTTGGAATTTTTAATGTTCTTATATATTATACATATCCACTGGCAGCGTTTTCACCGCCAACTTTACGTTACTTCAACATCCAGCCACAGAAATCTCTGATTACAAACCGCAAAATGAAAACGATTGAACATTTGCAGCCGTGTTGTAAGTCAGCGAGCATGATGACGATGATTAAGTCCTCATTTGAGAAAAGCTCTTGAGAGCTCTGCTCAGCTGTGCTGCTCAGACAGCTGAAGAATCACAACATCTAAATAAGTTAATAGCAAGGTTCACAGCGTCTTCATAAACTTCCCAACGGCGCTTGTAAAAAGAAACCTGCATTATCGTATGGCGTTCAAAGGCTGATTTTAGGAGGCGAGCGTACGTTCAGGCTCAATAAGCTCCATTTAATAACAAGCTTGTTAGCGTGTGATTGAACTTGACTGTATTGTAACGTAGCCGATTGTGTTCATTCACTTCTGGCAATCTTGCATCTTTCTGCTCTTTTCTTTGCATCTCATGTCTGTCAGGTCAAAAGTCAACATTGGATGCTGAGGTAGCGTGAGTAAATGTTATTAAGGGGCCATCCGTAATATTGACCTTCCGGGTTTTCAAACCTTTATTCACCCAAGGCATCTATTTTTTAATTCGAAATATCTTACGGCAAAACACCAATCAAAAGGGGTTAATTGCACCGTCTTGCATCTAGTGGAAGAGCGTTTAAATGTTCTGACCAATTATGTGAAATTGGATCATTTTGGATAATTACTCAGGGTGCACTCATGCCACAGTACAGTGGGTGTAAATCGGATCAAATTCTGCATCAGGGAACTAATTATTTACATTTTCACTTTATTTCACGGGAACTCTCTGTATCTTCTAATTTTGCTTGAAATTAAAACTAAGATAAGTTAAAAAAAAAATCATTTTCAATATTTGGAACATATTTATTGTAGAAAGCAAAAGTGACCTATTTACTCTTTTAAATCTTTTTTTTTTTTTTTTATGTTCCTGGGAGGTCACTGAACATTTTGTTACAGCAAAAAGCAATAAGTACAATGCTTAAAAAGGTTGTTGTATTTTATATACATTTTTAAATTGTATGCCAATGTTTTACCTTTTGTAAAAATGAATATTAACTCCAAATATTTTCTATCGATCTCCTTGACTACTAATGTTAATCGATATCGGCCCTGGGAAAAAAACAGTTCAGTCTATCTCTAATGGATAATATTAGGAATGTTTGATACCACTGTGTTTCAGACCGATACCATTATGAGTATTTAACTCATGAGTAGTTGCAGATACCAAGTACAGATACCAATAGTATTTCTGATTTACATTTCCTCAAATACTTGCATCAAATAGACTTTTTTTTTTTTTATTATTCAAATTTCTAATGACTAGTTCCTACTTGTAAAATGGCCACACAAACATAATGCTGAATGAGATAAACTGGCATCTTTTTATTTTTGTTATCTTACATTATTACATGGTGGCAATATTTTCCAATAACAATCACTCAGCTTCAGTTCCTCTCTGAAGAATCGTTTCAAAACAGACCTGACAAGATGAAACGCATACGGATAACCCGAGTGACACAATCGACATCAATACTGCACACAGTGGAGCAATTGGAGTTCATTTGTCTGTAAATGTTGTATGAGAAGTGACAACAATTTGAAGAAAGCACCTGAGTTCCCTTCCGTCACTGCTGTTAAAAGCACTGCGGTGGCGCCATCAGCATTCAGCAACACGACTCACCTCTCCAGCTGAAAGTCATTTTCTGTCGGACAATGAGCAAATGGTATCATGTGCATGCTCATTTGATCACTTAAGTCACTCCAGACTTCCACTGAGCGAAACCACAACGCATTCTCTTTGTGTATTTCTATTTAGAATAGATACCAAAAAGCAAGTATTTCCCCCGTGCGCCATTGTAACGTGCGGCTTTCACGTTTGCGCAGAACATTATTATGATTGAAGAAAATGGCCGAATTGAAAGAGACAAATGTGGCGGCCGCTTTTGTCCAGGTGAGACTTGCGTGAGAGCTTTTGTGAGGCTGCGGAGCACATCAAAATTACAAAAGCTTTGCTCCATTTTCTAAGCCACCACTCCGACTATATATGATTATTTCATACGCCGGCAGGGAAGGAAGGTGTTTTTCTCCACATGCGGGAGAGGCCTTGGAAACCGACGCGTGTTTACACCCAAGCTCCAGGTGATCTGATGAAAGCAAGCTCTCCTTGTCCTTTTCCCCGCAAATTTCAAAGCCGGTCGGACTGCGGCAGAACGCGATGATGGAGTACTCGGCGGCTTGCTCTCATCGTTTTCCATCCAGACCCTCTCATTAGCCCGTAACCGTCTTCACAATCCTGTTATGCCCGAGTTCAGAGACTTTCAGCCTCCTCTCGGTCTGACTGGCTGGCAATCTCATTTGGAGGGGAAGATTGCAGCTCACACGCGAACGCATTTGCACCGCACGGCGTCATCGCGCCGGATGTAGCGCGGAAACGGGAGTAGGGTGACACGGTGAGAGGAATGAACGACGTTGACGTTTGAAGAGTGAGGCCACGGTGAGGGGAAAAATGATCAACTACAGCAGCGGTGTCAAAACTTTTTGGGTTTGAGGGCTGAGAACTGCAAGGATGCAAAAGCCACTTGAAAAGTCTTTGACTTTCATTGATTAAACACGCTCAAATCAAGCAGATTGATCATATTTTCTAATTAATTTGATCAACTGCGACAGAACAGCTTTCTGCAAAAGTGATAAGGAAATTAGTTATGGGGTTTTCTTGATTTTGGGGGGGCATTTTTAATGGATGGATGGATGGATGGATGGATGATGGATGGATGATGGATGGATGGATGATGGATGGATGATGGATGGATGGATGATGGATGGATGATGATGGATGGATGGATGGATGGATGGATGGATGGATGGATGATGGATGGATGGATGGATGATGGATGGATGGATGGATGGATGGTTGGATGGATGATGGATGGATGGATGGATGGATGGATGGTTGGATGGATGATGGATGGATGATGGATGGATGGATGATGGATGGATGATGATGGATGGATGGATGGATGGATGGATGGATGGATGGATGATGGATGGATGGATGGATGATGGATGGATGGATGGATGGATGGTTGGATGGATGATGGATGGATGGATGGATGGATGGATGATGGATGGATGATGGATGGATGGATGATGGATGGATGATGATGGATGGATGGATGGATGGATGGATGGATGATGGATGGATGATGGATGGATGGATGATGGATGGATGATGGATGGATGGATGATGGATGGATGATGATGGATGGATGGATGGATGGATGGATGGATGGATGGATGATGGATGGATGGATGGATGATGGATGGATGGATGGATGGATGGTTGGATGGATGATGGATGGATGGATGGATGGATGGATGGTTGGATGGATGATGGATGGATGATGGATGGATGATGGATGGATGGATGGATGATGGATGGATGGTTGGATGGATGATGGATGGATGGATGGATGATGGATGGATGGATGGTGGTATGAGTACTTGCTATACAGTATTGGTGATTACTGAAGAGTTGAGTACTTGTACTGTTATCGGTCTAAAAAAAAAAGTGACATCGAACATCGCTAATCTTTATTTGTCATAGTATTTTGGAGAAAAATGGTATTGTTATTGAAATCGCTTATTTGTATTTTTGCCTATTTGAAACCGCTCTATAATATATAAAAGCAATTCTTTAATATTAGTGTCACCTATTTATTTTTGACACATCTTTGACCATCTTCTGAAAAGTCATTTTCAGCATATTTGATGTCCTGTCGCGGGCCACTGAAAACTGTGTGACGGTCCACAAATGGTTTGGCCACCCTGAACTATAGGATGAATTATAATATCAGCTTGCATCCTTTGAGTATTTGCTTAACACCAGTTTTCTCTATCGGATAATCTGCTTGCGCTGTATTGAATTTTTTCCATCTGAACAGTAGTTAGTGGGAAGATTAGAGCCCCGTCGCAGCGCATGCGGCTTAAATATGCAGCTTAAATATGAAGCACAACAATGAAAGTAACGCAGGGAGCAAGACAACGGTCGGCCATTTAGCTATTAGCGGCGGCTGGGAGGAGGAAATGGCACGGCACAGATGGCGAGAGGATTGTTTGCTCAAGCTGCAGCTGAACTCTGTTGCTCTTTTGCTTGAAGACGAAGGTTCAGTCAAGCTGGATAAAAATAATAATAATAATAATAAATGCTGCGTTGAAGTGATGAACCACTACAGTTGCTGGCCACTAGAAGGGGGTGTGTGTCTTTATAAATAAATCAACATCCTGCCCCAGATTGAACTTCCCTCTTGCTCACTGACTTCCCACACGTGAAGTCAAACAAAGAATCAGTTTTGCATAGCTCAAGTCAATTATTATGCTGTGTTCATTGAAAGTGTCATTTAGTTCAGTCCACTAATTTCACCTTCTGTCTTTTTCATTTTCCACAGCAAAGTATATCGGCTGCTACGTTGATTCAACACAAAAGAGGGCCCTAAAAGGAGTTTCATTTTTTGATTACAAAAAAATGACTGTATTCCGTTGCCAGGACAACTGTGCCGAAAGGTAGGAAAAACAACAACAACGGAAAAAAAACACTCACTTGTTCCTCCTTGCTGGCGTTCTTGTCAGGCTGAGATATAAATGAAAATATGGATTGTCCAGGTGAGCTGGTGTCAATTCAGAGAGGCTGATGAATGAAAAGGTCGGCGCTCGTTAGATGTGCTGGATGAAAAACATGCCCACATGTCTGAGGACATTACTGCACTTCTGTCTCCTTTACTATGTGGACGAGGTTATCACATCATATCAATTGTTGAAGCTTTTTAACTGGGCTTTTTATTTCTTCTTTTTGTGACTTGTACGGCACTTTTAGTGTCAATGTTTCTTGTCCTGTCCATTAAAGAAACTGCGTGGAATTTAGTGCCATCTAGTGGTGAACTAATACAATGCAACAACTTCAGTTCGAAGCATTTTGGTAAGCCAATTACTACTTTCACTAAGTTTGTCTCTTTTGGGTATCTGTAGCGGAAAGATGGCGGCAAAACATGTCAGCCTCCTGTAAGGTGTGACACGATCTATATAATCTAGTCTAACTAGCGATTATGATGTTATTGATCGTTCGCCATTCTGTGGTGCCATCATTAATAATCCAAGGTTACATTTCAAAATGCACGTGCTTCGAACTTAGATCATTGCACTGCATTAGTTCACAACTAGATGGCAGTAAATTCTGCACACTGTCGCTTTGAATTTGCTGATTGGTAATCAGTGATCAGCTCCAAAATCCGGATTCTGGCAAGCCAAATATAAAACACTATCCGCAATCGTAATGAGTTTGAGAAGTACAGCTGTGTCATTAGCTCATCTGAATAGTGAGGATCCTTCATAATCCGGCACTGTGGATTGATGAAGTCTGTGAGATTCGGGTTGCGCTCGCCAGCGGTGTTGCTGTGCAGCCGTACCTAATGAAATGGCCTGCGAGCGTATATAAAGTTAAGCGGCGGCTTTCAAAGCGTCACTCTCGTGCTCGTGTTTGTGTGCCTGTTGGCAGAAAGGCCTTTTGTTTATGAGAGGCACAAAGCTCCATGAAGAAATGTTTTTCTGACTTTTGCTGGAGATGAAATTGACTCGCCGGCCCTGAACTTCACCCTCCATCACCTTCCTGATGATTTCGTCGGCCGACTGTGGGCTAGAACTGAACACGGATCTCTGAAGTGGAAAAATACCTGCAGCCGGCTTTGGAAAGCCATCGCAGAGGAGTAAAGACTATTAAATGTTGACCTGTTGGCCATATTTATTTTGCTCTATTGCACTGGCGTTCCGCTTTACAGCCAAGCTGTGAATTGCCCTCCATGTTCGAGTTATTTCACTTTGACAATCTGCATAAATGTCCACTATTCGATTTTCCTTCCAGTCATTCCGATCATCTTAATCAGTGCTCATTGTTTCCCTTTGAGCTCTGCGCCTCTCCTCTATTTCTCTGCTCACTTCCTGTCTTCTTTTTTTCTCTCTCGCCTCTTTTCCTCCCCGAGGACTGGCGGGGGACGGCTCTATCGAATGCAGCGAATTACACCCATCAGTGATTCGCCGAGTGCAGAATAGGTGCAGCGAGCCGCTTGTTTTCAGATGTTTTCTCACGCCGGCCCACCTGCTATTTCCAGAGCACGCTTTCATAAAAGAAGGCAAAGAAATGAGAAGCGGCGGCATATAATGGCGGGCGGACGGAGGCGTGGGCTTGATTGGCAGGGTTGGAGGGGGCGGGGCCATCCTGCGCCAAGGCTTTCTAATTGCATCCGAAAGGCCTCTTGGGAATCGAGTCAACAGAGGGAGGGCCGCAGGAGCAAAGCCTTTGAAAGAGTAGCGCAATCATTTCTCATTGGCCGTGCCTCGAAACCTCTTAGCATGTATAACGCCGTTCGACGTCTCACGCGTGCTTATTTATTTGCTTTTATTGGCTACAGTTGCTCTCCATATGAATCCGCGTGAACCGGGGACGGATTAAGGCATAATGAATGCTCAGGTCGTTAGCGCTCGCCTCTTCGACTTTGCTAATGACGCTCATCCTTCTTCCCTCTCCGCGTTCAGGGGTTACATGTACGCCGGCTTGGAGTTTGGAGCCGAGTGCTACTGCGGTCACAAGATTCAGACGGCCAACGCTTCGGAGAGCGAATGCAACATGGAGTGTAAAGGAGAAAAGAGCAACACGTGCGGAGGAGCCAACCGCTTATCCATCTACCGGCTGGAGCTGAGCCAGGAGTCGGCACGGCGGCGTGAGAAAATCCCCTTTACTTTATTGGAACCGCATGCTGCCGGCCTATATCGATTGTCAAGGGAGGGATGGCATTTTGGAGACGAGAACCATTAGTTCGACTAGTTTCTTCCTTATTATCTGGTGCTACACGTCGCAGAGCAGAAGGAAGTACTAAAAACAACAATTTGACCCCAAACGGCTGAAAGAAATTGACCATGCCCCAAGAAAGAGCCAACAATAATTCACCGTGAGCGCACAGATGTAATTTGGGCCCTAAAATGTCACACAATGGCCTGTTGTAAGGGGAAATATTTGTTTTATTGGATGCTAATGCCACATTTGGGAGCTGGCTGCCCTGTCGTGTTTACTTCTTCCCTGGGAGAGATGTGCAACCTGCCTCCCCCGGCAGGCCGTGGTCTGCATCCTAAACACTCGCCGCCTGCTGGTTTACAACCGAGGTGATGGCAGCAAAGGCTGATTATCGGAAATAGGGATGGAACCTCCTTTCTTGTTTCACAGTGTCTGGAGTGCTTGCTTTTAATAGAATAGAATAGAATATTCGAAGATAGGACAGGGCATGTTGATGTGCAATATTTTTGGGGATAGTATTAGTTAGCCCACAACTGTTCTTGTACTAATTCTTTGTTCTATGTGACCCTGCAATTCTAAACACGGAATTCCATTGGAATATGAATTAAGATTAAGACGAAAAAGGTTTTTATCCATTTGCGGGGGCAGCCATTTTGTCACTTTCTGTCGACTGAAAATGACAACACAGATGCTCAGGGCTCCGGAAACGAGCAATCATGGCTCACCTGTTTTTTGCCTTTGGTAATGTTACGTTCGCAAGCTGAGCCCTGATTGGTCGTTACTGTGATGTCATTTTCAGTCTTGAAATACTCAATAAAAAATACATACATAAATAAATAAATCGAGTTGGTTTGACTTGCCCGTTAATAATTCTTCTTCTCTTTCCTCACACATATAAAACTGTTTGTTTACTATTTTCATTTCTGCTTTTTCTCGTGAGCTATTTCTCAGTCAGCACTATGTGTTGTCACCTTTGACCCTTCTCGGTCATGTGAGCCACAATGGAGAAAAAAAATCAACAGGAAATGATAATGTGTTGAGGTGGCTGCTTAGGAAAGCCATGACACTAACATGATTTTTGTATTTTGTTTAGTAACATTTGATAAATCGTGCTCCTTTTCCTGAGACAACATGCAGCATAAATTGTCATCGACTTCCTTGGTTTTGTTTTAGAGGCTGTAGAAGGCGTCCTCAGCCATGTACAGTATTTGCATTATTGGTCTATTATTCATCCTTGAGGATTGTGTTTATGTGACATTTTTGCATGCTCAAGGCAACAGTGCACGAAAAATCCACTTCAGTGTTTCCAAAGCGTATAAGGACAAAGATGGGTGACAGAGGGAAAGATACTATAAGGCGGAAAAAAACGGAAACATGGACATGACATTAAAAATGTAACTTTTCAATGTAACAATTCGGTAAAAAGGTTGAAGATTAATAAAACATTAGATTGAGTTACATGACTGGAACTAAAAAATACTATTTTAAAGCCTTATAGGATGTATGCAAAGACAATGCTGCATATCAGTGTTAAAAAACACAACAAAACAAAAAAAACTATGAAAGTAAGTCAAAGGAGCAAATGAAATTACATTTAGAGTGGAAAAAGAAGCAGCTCCGCTCTGCTGTTTTTGTCCGATCCAAACATGAGATCAGAATGAGGTTGTGGGGCTAAAGGTCATCAACACACAGTGAAAATGGGAGTAGTAATGGAGAAAAGCAGGTCAGGGCCTCAATAGACTGCAGGCGAGATCCCGGCGGGCGCTCTTCATCAGGGGTCAGCGGACGCTCGGGAAGCGTCCAAATCAAGGCGAGATTGTTTTCTTCCCGTCGCCGAGCCACCTTCTGCTCTTTTTGACTTTTCAGACGGCAGTGCCATTTTCAAGGGCTGTTTCCAGCGGCCGGATAATGTCACGCTGGCTCTCCCTTTCACACTTTCCATCCAAAACATGTCTGTTGACAAATGTGTCGACACGTGCTCGGAGAAGGTGAGACGCTTGCCGCCGTGCGTGACGGCCCGCCCGCTCTGTTTAATGGCCGCCGTATTTCAGGAGAAATCGCTGGCCGTTCTGGCCGGAGATCGATGCCACTGCGGCTTCCCCACCTCCGTCTTCTCCCTTCACGAGCCGGAGGACGAGGGCATGTGTCTCCACCGCTGCCCCGGCGAGGAGTTTGAGAGCTGCGGCAACAACCAGTACTTTGTGGTGTACCAGACGCAGGTTCAAGGTAGGACTGGACCATTTGGGCTCGTCTCCATCTTTGAAAACACAACAAGTTTCCTACATTGCGAAAGTACCATGAATCCACCGTAGCAAATGCGAAACGGATCGGAATCACACGGCACGGCAAGCGGGTACAAGCGGGTCTTCCACGTCTTCACCTTCAAGCGTGGTCAGACGCAATGGCCTCCAATCTCGCCCAGCATATTCCGTCAAATAACAAATATTCATGTTGGCAAGATTACACTACTCAAAGGCACATTTATTTTTTCCCTCCCCCTGAATATGTGAAAAATGGATATTAGAGCTCAATGACAGCTTTCGTCTGTCTCACTGCGTGTACTCCATTCATGCCCGGAAGAGGCCAAAAAGTGTGACAGTCGCTCACTTTTTGCTAAATAACAGACAAGAAAGGGCGCAGTGGTGCATTAAGGGGGAACAAGTGCACCACTCTATTTAATGCATTCACCTCCAGAAAGTGGCGAGTGGCTATAAAAAAACAAAACAAAAATGTCTGTTGTTGTATGTTACACAAAAACGACTGAAGTGATTTCCCCAAACTTTGCGGCGCAGCACATTTGCCAAGGAAGGTCACATTTTTTGGATGAAGAGAGGATCGTTCGTTTTGGACCGAATAGGAATGAATCCCGATGACAAAATTCCGGCAAATGTAGGAGGTGTTGGCGTTGATCCTAATTGGGATCGTTCTGCCCCGGTGGAGGTCTTTACTCTTCCGAGAGTCGACTTTGTTCTGTTTCATATCGAAATGTGCAGGAGATCCTTTTGGTGTTTTTCCAACGTAGCAGTCGGCCTCAAGTGTCAACCTCGGATGCGCCGTTGTGGGCGATGTTTCCTCAGGGCAAAAGACAGCAGTGGCTCGGCTTGGCAAAAATAAACGGCACGCACGCTGCAATCAGGCGGCAGTGCGAGAGGAACTCCAAGAGGATGTTTTGGGAGCTGTCTTTGAAATGTACAATTTTCCGCTGACTTTGATGACTTTCAAGTCGCCCACCACAACAGCACAAAACATGCGTGTGTTGACCTTTTCTCTGGAGGACTTCACTTCCTCGTTCGCTAGTCACTTGAAAAGTCGAGCAACATTACAACATTGTGGCATTTCCAAAAATCTTTTCCCAATAAGCATCCGTTGATTTTCGACTGCACTTCTCATTAGGCTCGCGCGAGCATTCCCACATTTGGGCGATTTAGTCTTCAATTCCCATTTTTTGGAATGAGGGACTCATTCCAAAAAATGGACGGCGTGAGCAGAGATTGAAAGCCGGAAGCTCTCATCTGCGACGCGCTCGACTTACTGGAGACGCTGACAGCCGATTGAGAGGATTTGGACACGTTCAAGACCCACAGGATGGATTGTTCAATAATTATGTATAACACCGAATCTACCAAATGAAAGAACAGACGCTACTTTCATTAGGGGGGGGGAAAGATGTATTCTGCCTTCTACTGTTCTTTTATAATCAGCAGTAGAATAAAGGGAGAGTGCACAAAAAGCAGCCGCTTCTCCCAGTGGGCTCACAAACTGCTGATTTCAGATCTAAAATGATGTCGTTGTTTCCAAGTTTGAAATGTCAGTGGAGCAGAATCACACGCAGCCCCCCCCAAAAAAATAGCATCAGCCTCAAGCCATAACCTTCTATGTAACAAATGTATACTATTGGTCAGTCCATATATGCGGGTATTATTTTGACAAAATGATTGAGCAAGTGGTGAAAATGCCTTTGAGGATGCAGTTTTCATGCTTGAACAAACGTCTCCTAAAGGTGTTGAATTTGGGGGTTTAAGATTTTGCCCGAGGAAAGCGAATTTTCATACTGTATATCGAAATGTATAATAGTATAGTATCAAATAATATGGAAGGAGAAACTCCATCTTGTATTGCATGCAGACCACCGCTGCACGGACAGACGCTTCCTCCCCACTGGTGGCAATCAGCTGGTGGCCCTCGCCAGTTTCCCGGGTTCCGGCAACACCTGGTGTCGCCATCTCATCGAGCTGGCCAGCGGATTCTACACGGGCAGCTATTACTTTGACGCCTCGCTCTACAACAAAGGTAGCCGAGGGCTCGCAAAGCTTTCTACGTCCACTTGCGGCCCGTTTCTCACTCGGGGTTTTTTGTTGCGCGCCGCCATCTTGCACAGGATTTAAAGGTGAGCGAGACCACTGGCGGAGCGGAAGGACCATCTGCATAAAGACGCACGAGAGCGGCAGAAAGGACATCGGCGCCTTTGACTCCAGCATCCTCGTCATCCGAAACCCCTACAAGGCTCTGGTGGCGGAATTTAACCGCTTATACGGCGGCCACATCGGATTCGCCTCGCAGGCCAACTGGAAAGGGAAAGGTGAGTCTCCCAACATTCAGCGAATGTCGTTCACATGTTAGGAGCTGCCATCTTGTTGAAATATTCAAGGAAGGAGGAAGACTTTGAGGCGGATCTCGAGCGGCCGGAACGGGCCAATGACAACCTCAAATAGAACAACTTACAATTGCAGCAAGGAAAATTACCAATTGATGAGAGAACAACTTTGACCTGGATTCTTAAGCTCCAAAAAAAGAAATTGTCCCAGCTTTGATCATATTACGTACAAATCACATTTTATACTCAAATATCACAACAATTCAGAATTAATTGAGTACATTTGAATTTACCGTCCGACAATTCAGGACGTTTCTCGCAAACATTGATGACGTCTCTGCAGAACTGATCAAACACGATGTGATGAACTGTGGAAAAAAAAACACGCAGTCTGGACATCATTTAAATTTACAAATGTCAAACTGGCACTTTAAGAGTTACTATGAACTCCCAAAAATGTAATTGACACTCCAATTTCTGCTGTATATAAAGGCAAAAACTGGGTAAAGTTGCCAAAAATGGTTTCAAGTCTATAGGAAAAATATGACTCAAGTAAAAGTAAAAAGTAGTCAAGTCTTCCAAATAGTGACTTGATGAAGAGTAACAAGTGCTCAAGTGCTAAACAACATCTTATTTATTGAACATGAGCACGAACATCAAATGAAAAAATAAATAGGAATCTGCAAATTCAGATTTTGCTGAACAATTGTTGTTGTTTAATGATCAAAAAGAAAGCAACAATTGATGCTAAAAGTGGTGCATGGAGTTTATCTCCGTGCAAACGCACCATTCCGAAGAGAAGTACTTGAGTCAAAGTCAAAAGTACGTCGCATCTTCAAACTACTCAATTGATCTCAAAAGTTCAATAAAGGTGTGACTTGAACGTTTGTGATCAAATGCAAATGTTCTGTCCTAAGTGCTTTATATAAGTCAGTTACTTGCTAGTTTACCAGCTGAAATGTCACAGGAAGCTTTGAAAATGTAAAAAGCTCATTCGCACGTGCATGGACACACCAAAAGCAACAATGAGAAACAACAAAGAGAAACAACAAAGAGAAACAATGAGAAACGCTTCCAACACGTTGACTTGACGCGCTTCCTCTCCACTTTTTCTGTCATTTGCGATTCCGATTTGCGCTCAAGTGAAGCGAGTCTCACCGCAGCCGAGTGAGGCAGACGCCGTCTTCCCGTCTTCGCGTCTTCCCGTCTTCGCGTCTTCCCGTCTTCGCGTCTTCCCGTCTTCCCGTCTTCGCGTCTTCCCGTCTTCCCGTCTTCGCGTCTTCCCGTCTTCGCATCTTCCCGTCTTCGCGTCTTCCCGTCTTCGCGTCTTCCCGTCTTCGCGTCTTCCCGTCTTCGCGTCTTCCCGTCTTCGCATCTTCCCGTCTTCGCGTCTTCCCGTCTTCGCGTCTTCGCGTCTTCCCGTCTTCGCATCTTCCCGTCTTCGCGTCTTCCCGTCTTCGCGTCTTCGCGTCTTCCCGTCTTCCCGTCTTCGCGTCTTCCCGTCTTCGCGTCTTCCCGTCTTCCCGTCTTCCCGTCTTCGCGTCTTCCCGTCTTCGCGTCTTCCCGTCTTCGCGTCTTCCCGTCTTCCCGTCTTCCCGTCTTCGCGTCTTCCCGTCTTCGCGTCTTCGCGTCTTCCCGTCTTCCCGTCTTCCCGTCTTCGCGTCTTCCCGTCTTCGCGTCTTCCCGTCTTCCCGTCTTCCCGTCTTCGCGTCTTCCCGTCTTCCCGTCTTCCCGTCTTCGCGTCTTCCCGTCTTCCCGTCTTCGCGTCTTCCCGTCTTCGCATCTTCCCGTCTTCGCGTCTTCCCGTCTTCCCGTCTTCGCGTCTTCGCGTCTTCCCGTCTTCCCGTCTTCCCGCTCTGCTTGTTTGCTGCGTACCGGGTTCACATGACCGTAGTCACACATGACCAAAACATGACGGAGTTCCACTGGAATCAAACGTGACAAAGGTCAATGCGGACTTGACCTTGATGCACACAATTTCTCCCAGCTGTTCAGCTAACAAGAATGAACCCGATAGTTTGTATATCTTTTATTCTCGGCCGCAGAAAACTGGAGCCTATCCTGACTTTGGACTAACCAATCCCGTGAATCACATGAACTCTTTCGCTCGCCGCCATTTGGCTCCACTGCCGGCTGCTTTACTGGAGTTGGACTGATTTTGCAAGGCCCACAGAATATTTTTGATCTATTGCTATAAAAACATGGAACCCACCAAAAGAAAGATTAGAGTCTCTTCTTTCATCAGGAAACAAAAAGTTGATTTCTATGTGTTTCCGTTTTGCAGCAATTAGAATTAGGGCTGGGTTCAAAATATCGATATATCGATATGGTATCGATACGCCTTTTCATTCACATAAAACCATGTATCGATATGTCACCCCCGCCCCCAACACACACACGACACACGACACACATCCAAAACACACAAAGAAACGTTTCTCTTACACGGACGAAACCAATATCGATCATCTCCCCACCCGGCCCCTCCCCTCAAGCAGGCTTAGGGTTAGGGTCACTTTTTTTTTTTTTACGCTGCATCAATTCCTCAAATGAATCGAAAATCATTGTGTATCGTGAATCGAATCGGGCCCTTGTGAATCGAATCAAATCGATCCTGGAACTTGAATCGGTACCCAGCCCTAATTAGAATATAGCTCAGTTTCATCGTTCTTCACACATCTGCTTCGAATTGTTGGGAAACGGTTTGTTTTCAACATGGCCCTGCTTGATCTTTTATACACTGCTGCCACCTGCTGGCCGTCTTTGTAATGACTCTTTTTTTTTCACCCTTTCTCTGCAGTTGAGAGGCTGCATCAAAGATTTATTTATCTCTTTATTTTCTACTTTTTAGTTATTTACTGATGTAAAATGTATTTACTTGTAAAAACAAAACAAAACATATTTATGTTCCCGTACAGCACTTTGTATAAAGCAAAGTCTGTTCTTAAAGCGCTTTATAAATAAAGTTGAGTTGAGTTAAAAATTGGAAGAAAAATTGCCAATGAGAACTGTATGTAAATTTGAAACAGGAAGTTGCACACGTGCAAAAAAGAAGGAAGAAGCGGTTTTGTCACGTCATCTTCAGAAGAAAAACAAATGCAAGCTTCTTGTTGGCCTGGATTTAACGTGAGTGGCAAAAATGTGCTCAATCATTTTCCCCATTAGAGGCAATCATTTCCCGAAAAAAAGAAGAAGAAGAAGAAAGAATTTCGATTCGAGTCATTTACGTGATGTCTTGCGTCAACTTGGCTTGCTGTTGCCGTGACAGATTTTCGCTCCATCCAAGGAAGCGGCAATGGCCGGCGACGTCTTCCTTCCCTTCCAAGTATATTGAGCTCACTGTACTTTATGGCCTGTTTTGTGCTGTGCACTTCCCAGCTGTGGCGCGCGTACATTTCGAGATTTAGAGCAAGGTGCAATGAAACAAAACAACATCTGCTGCGTTTCCAAATGTTCACTGATGAGGAGCAATCGGGAATTGGAGGACGAGAGCACGGATCCGCCGGCTGACGCGCTCGCGACCTTTCTGACGCCGGCGTGGCGACGCCTTTCAATATCGAGGCAAACGATCAGCAAACGACGGCAACGAGAAATGAATCAAGTCGCGATGACTCACGTGGCCGCGGACGAGCAGCTCCTTCCTGGGGCGCCCCCGCCAAACTTCATTAGCGAGCGCGTGCGCATCTGTCTGGACTTGGCCACGCGTTTGTGATCATCGGACGAGCTGCTGGGAGCTCTTCTGGTGGGTTTTGCGTTGTTTGGGCTTTTTTGGGCCTTCCTTTTTTTTCTTTTCTTTTTTTTCTTTTTGTTTTTCCGTCTACCAAAAGAGGAGCTTCATATTGGAAATGTCAAATTCCAAATTACAATTGGATGTCATTCATTGGTTGAATGTTGAGCAATTAATCTCTCCACTTCTCGTTTACATTGTGGATGTTCATCAAATAATGACAAAATGTGTTGCCTTATTCTATTATTGGGTTGAAACTGCAAACATAATGAGGATTTTGTTTTGCATGAATTAGTTTGAGCTGGAACTTTTTCATTGAATCCACTTGTGTTAACGTGAGGACTAAATGGTCCAAATGTTCTTTTTCTTGCTCTAACGCAAGAAAGGAAATGGAAGCAGTCGGCGATGCCGTGAGGCCAGATTATGCGGCCTTTCCACATTTCATGCATATTCCCCTTGCCCCAGTATATCCGTTGGCGTATGTCTTTGTAACTATGGCAACGGGTTTTGTCTGGTCCACGTATCTTGTCTGTGGAAAAAATGGATTTTCCAGAGGCTGCTGAGTTGCCGAGCCAGCAGTTCTTTCTCTTTGCGAAAACATCAGCACGTTTTTCCGCTGCCATTTCCAATGAACGTTGCCGCTTGGTGTCGTGGGGGAAATGATGCGACGACATCGGGAAGCCAAAGACCTTTTGACAGCTGCCACTTGGCGTTGGCATGACGGCGTTCGGGGAGCCGCAGCGACTGTATCGTTTGACGCGCTCGCCTCTGCGGACGCCGACGCCTTCCGGCGGGACCCTTCAAGGGCTGAAAGGGGAACTGATGGGAAACAAGTGTCACTTCATCGAGCGCTGGCTGTTATTTTCTGCTTGGCACATGACAAGTCAGCAAAACTCAAATGTGGTCGAATTTTGTGCTACTTTGAACTGTTGCCGAAAAGTCGCTTCCTCTGCATTTTTGCCGTATGGGTCGAACCCCCTCACCCGAACCCTCGCATGGCAAGGTGAATTGAAGGAGCTGAAAATGTTGAATTTGGAGTCGGAACAGTACTAGCCCTAATACAACGCATACCCATAATTTTGTTGATGAAAAATATGCAATATTTTGGGTTTTTTTTTTTTTTGAGGAACTGGGGCAATGCTAAAAATTGATCTCATGGTGAGGTGAATGAGTAAATCATTTTGATTTTCAAATGGGAGTGAATTGTATGTCTCATTGTAAATGAGTATTTTTGAGTGAGAAATGTTTAATTGTGGGAAAACTTGGAACATGTTGAAGTTAGAATGGTTTGAATTGGTCGAGAAATGTAGAAGTAGGATGTAAAATGGCGGAAAAAGAAAAAATCGAACGTGCGAACGCTTTCACCGTTTACGCCATTAGATAAATTTGGAATTTTTGTTCGGGAAAAAACACATTTGATAATAAAACAAACCCAACAAAAGATGCCATTTCAGCTTCAGTCAACAGACAGAAATGTATTTATTTATTTTTTTGAGTTCGTTCAATTCGTACTTTTGTACCTTTTGAATATTTTGAAAAACGGGAAAAAGTGCCGCCTTTTTTGGTGATATCGCACATCAACGGGCAGCTTGAGGGTTGTTTGGCAGCATCAGCGGCCCACAGCCGCAGACCCCATTTTCAGAAAGACCACCTGAAAAAACCCAAAAGATTTGACGACACCTGCCGACTGTTTGTCAACGTGGCACGTCAGCGTCGAGCCGCCGTCACAACTCTTACTTTTGTTGCTTGCTCCTTTCTTTCAATTTGGTATTTTCACACGTCAGGTTTGGGGGTTTATTGGCTTGATATCCTTTTTCTAAACTGAAAATGTGATTGCTCCTTGAATTGAAGACATCACAAGAATCTTCCAAGTGGGCCAATGTAAGCACTGTAATTTTTTTTTGCTTGAGATGAGATTCTCCATCCCTTCGCGAGAGAACGAAATAAGAATACAGCATCTTATGTGCATTTCATTTTCATCCCTAATTTTGGTCCCAGTTATGATTTCCCTAATGCACCTCAACAAGTACGCAGCTTTCCTGTTTCAGCATCATGATTTCTCACCAAAAAAGAACAACCAATAACAAGCATTGAAAGCATTGGAAGAAGTAAACGCTTTGGCAAATGTCACTTTGGCCTTTTCATGTGTGCGACGTCTTCGTCTGCTTGTTTTGCCTGCAGAGTGGCCCGAGTTTGTGCAGAGTCATGCTCCTTGGTGGGGGTCCCACATCATGGACTGGCTTCACTATGGCAAGAGGATCCACGTGGTCCACTACGAGGCCCTGAAGAGAGACCTGTTCTCCCATCTCAAGGGAATGCTTCAGTTTTTGGGCCTGAAGGTTTCCGAGGAGCGTCTGCTGTGCATGGAAGGCCAGAAGGACGGCAACTTCAAGCGATCGGGCCTTCGCAAGCTCAAATATGACCCTTACACTCCCCAAATGCGATCGAACATCAGTCAACTGATCCGAAAAGTTGACGCTGCCTTAAGGAAACGCAACTTGTCTGGTGTTCCAGATGAATACATGCCAAGATAATATTTGGGATAGCCCATTTTTCTTTTGAAAAATCTCTTTTTACTTCCCCATTTCATCCTCTATATTAAACAGATAATACAAGATTAGGCTGGTTTTATCTTTCAACGCAGATAAATCATGGTTTACGTTTAAATTCTGTTGCTAGTTTCCTCATCTGAAATCAAGTTTCGATTGAATTCTGTTGCAGCAGAACTTGAAGCACCAGTTTAAAGTGTGATTTTAAACTTGGAGTTGGAAGGTGGCTGCAGCAAAACAGTCAAGTTGCTCGAAGGAAATTGAGACAGACTCAATCCTCTTGAATTTTTATGATGAAGAGATATTTTTGGTGAGATACCTGTTCACCAAGGAAACGGAAGGAAGACTGCAAACATGGCAGCGACACAAATGCAGCTGCCAGACGTTCTTTTTTTTCCTCCCGCTGTGCTGCTGTTGTCCGTTTTCTTGTCTTCTGTTGTTTGCCCAAATTGCTCCATTTGGTCAGTGAGTTTTTTTTCAAAGGATGAAAAGTTTGTGTGTGTGTTTTTTTTTCTTCTGCCGAGCCATTATAACATAGCTAACAAGTAACGCTAGGCTAACGTTTTTGCTAGCTAGCAACAATGTAGCAATTAAATGTACAAGTATGCGTTGAAACAAGCTCGGGTTCCTGACAGCACATTTGCGGTGCAAGCCTACATAATTAATTGCATCATTCATTTTTATTTCAATATCTATATGTTCATTTCAATCGGTTTAAATGCACTTAAACGGATTTTTACGAAACTGAGATGAATTTGAAATACATTCTAGCTCCCTTTTCGATGACATTAAACCTTGTTGGTGAAACCCAACCTAAGGAATTGGATTTTTGTTGTCCTCTTCCGTGCACACGCCTTAACACAGAGAGGCTACGAGGGAGAGCCGTCAGCGCACATGGCTTGTTTCATCCAAACAATTTAATACTCTTTGGTATGTTGAGCTTATTTTGTAAAAACAAGATTCAAGACTTCCTGCTGCTCCTTTAATTACAAACATTTTTAGACGAAGTTGCTGGGGCGGGCGGGGGGGGGGGGGGGGGGGGGCGTCTCCTTTTCTGAGGGATAAATGCAATATGCAGGCTATAACTACCTGACAATGATACTGTGTGATTCCTTTTTATTTTTTTTTTGTAAGCTAGTGAACTTAGTCTTTGCAAGAAGAATTCTGTTGTTGACGATAAAGTTCTCAGTTCCTCGCACTGAAGAAGGCACTGAGTCGAAGAGAGATGAGGATTCATCTTGACAGCATTTATTTATCTCTGGTGTGCAGTGCACGTGTGTCTGCTTGTGAATATGTTCTCTTGACACTGGATTCAATGCCGAAACCCAAAAAGCACTTGACAGTGCCGCACTCTCGCCCCAAAGATATCTGAAGATTCACACACTGTATGCTTTCGGTCAGATTAGTTCACTTCTGTTTGGGCTCATTTTATGGCACCAGATTCAACCTTTTTTTTTTTTTTTGTGATAAGGGCAATGAAATTGTTAAACACAAGAATGAGAGAAAAAAACTCTGCTCTTGATATTGGTATGTTTCATAAGTGCTATGGCACGTACTTCGAACAAAACAAGCATGTACAGTCAATGAATATAGAGCTAAATAAATCAATTATGAAGAGTCAGGAGACAATAACTGACTTCCATTTTCTGGATGCTATTATACTGTATATCTATATTTTTGTAACGTGTGTCGACACATCCAAATATTTGTAATACAGCCAACAAATGATGGAAAATGGTGTCTATTTTTAACATGATTGGCACTTGAACAAAAGTGTTGTATTTGAATGTAACGCCATGGAACGAATGTACTGTGATGAAGCCCAATAAATCAGTACATTGGATCATAGAGTCATGTTGTCCTGATTTGATTACCAGTCAAATGTCAACAATATGATGAGCTCGTTGTAATCAAGTCATCCATTTTAACCCATCAAGCTGGAAAACAAACTGACGACATGTTTATTGTTTACCACGTCGGGCGATCAAAAGTAGAGTTCATGCTGTTTTTGTTTTGTTTTGTTTTCGCACATTACAAATCCCTTGAATATTTCATGTCACTGTTTTTCATACATCAAACGGTCTTTTTGTTTTTATGTGCAGTCGACAACCACAATCCAGCAGTTTAATGATCAAATGGATTGTGTAAATCAGATACTGATCGCCAAGAACTTCTAAAGACAAAAAAAGTCATGCACTTTTTTGACCATTTTTAAATCAAAGCTCATTTCAGCTGGGCGATGCATTTTTAGTGGCAGGCAATAACCTCCACAAAATAGGCTGCAGAAAATGACTTTGTAACTGAGAGCGTGATACCTTTACAATGCTCAAAAGTGGCGGCATGTGGTGAGCACATCTGCCGCACACTCACAAGCGGACTGTAAATGGTTATTTGTTTGCATGTGTCCTGTGATTGTCAATGAAATGAGCCCGGGGTATAACCTGCCTCTCGCCCGCAAGGTCGTGCGGGATAAACAGATAGCTCATCCGTAACCTTGAACAGGCTCGGCGACACAAAATGTCAGGGACGTGATGATGAATTACTATTTTGGTTTCAAAGTCAGACCCGTTGTTACAGCTTCCAAATTCTTTGACAAATGACATGAGACTATCAGGCTATTTTATGCTATTGAGAGTAATAGTAATATTAGTTTTGTTTCGATTTACCTACTTTTATGCTTTTTTGGTAAACATCGGCACTGACAGAATTAGTATAAAACACATGTTCATCTTCTACTGTTTCTTAAGCAGCCTCTCAGCTTGTCAAAGCAACATTTTCTCTCACCCTCTTGTTTGTATGTTTGCCGCAGAGGGCACGTCTGAGTTCCAGGTAATTCAAATGTGAGTCATTTGCATTTAAATGAGACTCACTCGGCTTTAGATGTCATAGACGGAAAAGGTCTACAGCATGTGGGCAAATGGGTCAAGTAAGAACTGCATTGTGTTCACTCCCTGTTTGCATCAACAAGGAAACAAGGATACGACTACATTAGAAACAGTTAACGGCTTCTTCTAAGCCACTCGAGATTGATCAACAGAGATGAAAACATACACAATAACAATTTCACTGACTACAGACCCACAATGAGGATCTAAAAATCCCATTATTGTACTGTTCCATCACACCCATTTGCTACTATTGATACAAATGGCTTTACTTTTGAAGTGGACACACTCTGCATACATATGGATGCCCTGTGGGTCGTTATCAGATGCCAGCACTATAAAGTATGACCTACCAAACTGTAATGTCAGCATTTCACTGGAAATGTTCACGCCTGACTTTGGAAACTGTGACATTCACCAGCTGCTCACATACTAAAGCTGAGCCTGAAGCAGCCACGTTAAAATGATCCGTGAAGGGGAGAAAGGAGGGTTCCGATGACTTTGACCCAGGAAGTCAAACCAAAGAATAGGAAATGAGGAAGACGTAAAAATCGACATATGCTTGTGTAACCCCTGTTAGAAGTAACATATGTGAAAGACTAATTAATAAATCAATACATAAATAAGATAATTAAATAGTTAAATAAAATATGGAAAAATATTGAGAAATAGATCGTGACAAATACGTGAATATGTAATACTACTTCAAAAGGTAAACAATTTTGTTTAGACGCATGATTGTACTTTTTGTGAACAATAAAGTTTTCAATGCATCGCCCCTCCCCCCACCACACAGTCGACCGGAGCAGACTGGATTGAGAGGTGCGCATTGAACACAGATTGCCGTTGGTGCAACATCGTTGAACTACAGAACTTTTTCTACTTAAAGCCTTCATTTTGTATCCCTACCTGAGGAAGGGTGTGATTATTGAAGGACTAAAACCTTTAACTAGACGAGTTTTGGTAAGTCGATTTTCCTAATGAATTACGTGTAGTTGTAAAATGTTTGCTATGACGCAGCAAGCCTCATTTCGGCATTTATGTCGTTCGCGAAGAGCAGAGAATGATAACTGGAAGTAATTTGAGTTTTCTTGTCAATATAAAGTGCCCCTGTGTATTGTATTTTTGTTACATTGGTTTATTTTTGTGTGTAAATTTGCCTGTTGGTGGTGAATACGAGTGGCTTAGTGCTAAAAGCAGGCGCCATGTTATGTTCTCCTTCGACACGCAGCCGTGTGAATAGCTGTATCTTATTTAGTAGTTATGTTTTATTTGAGTAAATAGACTAATTATATTCTCCCTGGTGGCCTAACCTACAGTCCAGGTTTTTTTTCCGGATGGAAAAAACCCCTTTTGATTCGAACACAAGTCTCGGTGATCCGAGTGGCGAGCTACCCAACGAACTACGACTCCGACAACCATCACAGGACAACACGTGATTTCATCTTCACTGTAACCGTGTTGCTACCAAGGTCGCGGTAGGAATTGGAATTTTCAATTGAACAATATTTTATCAGTAGTACTGTATTCCTGTTTAAAGGAATGAGCATCGTTGTGATATATTGCCCTATCTTAATTGATATTCACAACTTGACAGAATAAGCAAACTTTCTGAGTTTGAGTCTTGTAATAAAGTAAACAAACACGTTTTGCATTTAAGGTATGACAAGACAGGATTTACGATACCTCATTTATTTTCCTGTCTGGCGCCCAACAACATTAACAACTTTTTTTTTGAATTATGTTCACCAGCAGCTCTTATTAGCTAAACAAATCACCCAGAGCCAGCTATTCCGAATTTGGATTCACTAACTGTGTGTGTGTGTGTGCATCAATATTTCAAAAAATAAGTAGGCTATATATGTCTGTATAATACAGTATATGTGTCTATCTATTCCTCTGTCAAGCTATCTAGATATATCTATAATATAGCTAAATGCCCTTACTATATATATATATATTATTTTTTTTTAAACTGTTTTAGCAGTTTCAGTTTACCTGCACACAATGAAGTCATCCAATCAAAACCCTTTCAAAACTTTGACATTACTAATTATACATTTTAGCATCAAACATGATTTGAATTTACCAGTTGGTTTAGCTAGAAGTGTGATTGCATGCTCAGACTCGCTTTGTAACTGAGCCGCACAGCATTTTTTTTTCTTTTTTTTTTAAGCAATCTCACACAAGCTGGATTTTTGTGTTCAGGATCTGTCAGTCAACAAACTGTTTCAAGCAGACTACACGGTGCAAGTATGAAAGACACCACAAGATGGGTTGTGTTTACAAATGCAATTGATACCAGTTCTTGGCTCTTTCACGCACAAAAAAACGAGCTCGAGATTGAAGCGGTTGTTAAAGTGATGAGCTTGAACCAAAAAAAAAAAAAGAAACAGTTTTTGGACTGCAAATGAAATCATCATTGTATCGTTTTCTGTGGGTTTCTCACAGATTGACTTCACGCTACACATGCTCTGCTTGTCAGGATATTGAAATCGACGATTGTAGCCTGTATAGTGGCTCAGTGATGTAACCATGCAGGGTGTCTTTTCTCGATGTCGACATCAAAAGGAGCAGATTCTCTGGCTCTTCTGATAGAATAGTTTCTGCTGTAGGAAATAAGTGAGTGCAAAACTCATTTCCAAGGTCAACAGTGCAAATCAGACACATTCATCTTATTGTTGTGCGCAGAGGATTTATTCTTTTCATCATAAAGCTTGCTGCACCTTCCAAAAAAATAAAAAATTGCACCACCATTAATCACCATTTCATTTTTTATTTTATTCAACATTTTTAGCTGAGGTTACATAATTGTAATCAACCGTGTATTTGAGCTGTAATAATAATAATGTCATCCATTTAATGTCATCAGTGCTTTTTAATTTACCGCAGCGAATAACTAATTATAAGATTAATTATTTAATCTGTCTTGGTCATTCCATTGATGGAACCATATTTTGCAAAATATTATTAAGAACACCAAAGAGGTGATTGCCTGAACAAAATCTTTATTTCTGAAAATGAAAACAGAATGTAAAAAAAAAACAACATACACACACAAGAGCAACATTTTTCATTCGCGTTCGACAAACTGCTTGCTGACTGGCGAGAACAGCTGGACGGACATGTTGTATTTGAACTGCAGCATGAGTGATGAACGTTATTGTTCAAAGATATCTATTCATCATCTAATAATCTCCTGTCCAAAAGCAATTACAGCGCGCAGGCCAGTGGACTGAATGAAGATGTTCATTTCCCATTGTCATTAGGAAAGGCCTTCATGTGAGAACTAACTGCGCCAGGTTGCAAAAAAAAAAAAAAAATTGCATCCACTCATTCATTCATCACAAGTATCCACTACAGTCGATAAACACAAACACAATTACAGATTTATTTTGGGGCAGGTGAGAGATCCGTATTTTTTTTTTTTTTTTTTGTTAATGAGCGTGCAATTGACAAAATAATTCTTGCATCTCTTCCCTTCTCCAAAGACAATTTGATTATCCTGAGATTTTCACAAATTGTACACTCATATTTTTGCTTCCTGAGGTGAAGTTGCACCCTCTACTTCACAAATAAAAATGAGAAACGAGCAAATATTCACAAGTATAAAGTCATTCAGACAAATAGTCCACCGTATAAGAAAACCTGTTTTCTTTTAAAAGGATACACATTGTTAAATGTCGTTTTGGTTACGTGTTTTCAATCAGGAACTATATTCCATTCATTTATAGGCTGTCTGTTTACATCTTGTTCCTCTCAATGCTTCACTTTTTATCCTGAACTCTTGTTTTATCTTCTTAATGATTAACTCTCACGTCAACACATTATTCCCTGCTGTTGTTTTTGACAGTGACTTGCATAGAACATGAATGTGACATATTTTCTTTTCTCTTATTTTTTCTTTTTTTCTTTTAGGAACGATGATTTTTTTTTTATTGGCTTGCGCAACTATGCAGAGTATGTGCTCAGACGCTCATGAATGTCATCGCCGCCAGTGTGAATTGTTTGGATGTGAAAAATGCAAGTCATTTGCATTTTCAGGATTTATTTGTCACACGGCTGAAGTGCGGGCGCCTTCGCTGGGGTCATCCCCCCCCCCCCCCCCCCCCCCCCCCGATGAAATGCAGCGTGAAGTGAACGTCAGGATTGCTGATTGCGTGTTGTAGTGCACACAAACACGCAATTGATGCTCAGATTGTCGTCGTGTAAAACACTGAATTCAAAGTTTGTGTATGTTGGACAATATTAAAGGAGAAGTCAAACCTCCCCCCTTTTTTTTTTTTGACAATAACATGTTTTATGCAGCCCCACTGGTCTAACTATGGTGTTGTGGTTAATATTGTGTGATCGTAGAATATGCGTTAAGCAGCAAAATCCAGCAGTTTTTATCCATCACAGGGGGAAGCCATTTTTCCACTTGCTGTCGACTTAGGATGACATCAATGCAACAACCAATCACAGCCTGAGCCATGAGCAACACTGATGTCGTCTTCAGTTGACAGCAAGTGGCAAAATGGCCGCCCCCCGAGATGGATAAAAATGGCTGGATTTTGCTTCATTACTCATATTCCACAAATGTAATATTAATCAAAATGTCATGATTGGACCAGTGAGGTCACATAGAACATATTATTGTCGAGAAATGTTTCGGGTTGACGTCTGCTTTAAATGTGTGTGGACGCCCTGCCGTCGACGGAGCTGGACCTGGACAGGTAGCGGCTGGTGGTGCGACCGTCATCTCCCATGGCGTTCTCCATCTTTGACAGCAAGGAGCTCTTGCACCTTTGCTGGAAGTCATTTCCCATGAACACGTAGAGCACCGGGTTGAGGAAACTGTTGGCCGCCGCCAGGCACGTTCCCACCTGCTGTCCGACGGTCAAGACGGAACGGTTGTAGTGTTGGTGGTTGATCTCAAGCAGGATGAACACGTGGTAGGGCAGCCAGCAGACGAAGAACGTAACGATGAGCGCCGTCATGACTTTGAAAGGTTTGGACGATTTGGTCATCCGGTTGTTGCAAAGTCTCAGGATGATGAGCGAGTAGCAAAAGCTGATGACGGCGAAAGGCACGGCAAAGCCTGCCACAAAGCGGCTGACGACGGTGATTTGATGACTGTGTTGGTGCAACGTGTAGTTGTTGTAGCAAACGTTCTTGCCCATTTGATTCTGAACGTCACGGAAGACGGCAGACGGAAGGCTGAGCCCGATGGCGAGGAGCCAAGCCAGGATGACGACAAGCGACGCCTTTCGTACCGTGCGGTGATTCTGCGCCCAGACGGGAAAGATGACGGACGCGCAGCGGTCGACGCTGATGATGACCAGGAGGAAGATGCTGCTGAACATGTTGAGGAACAACACGGAGGTGGCCAACTTGCACAGGAAGAGTCCGAAGATCCACTTCTCCATGGCCATGTTGGTGATTATGAAGGGCAGAAAGGTGCAGAAGACAAAGTCGGAGATGGCCAGGCTCAGGTACCACGTGGTGTTGACCGTCTTCTTCATCTTGAAGCCGGCGATCCAGATGACCAACGCGTTGCCGCAGAAGCCCAGCAGACAAATGAGTGCGCTGATCACCAGCAGGGAAACGCAAAGGGCTTTGCTCATGCAGGTCGATTTGTGCTGAAGCACAGTTTCCTCATGTGGCATCAGGCCTTCCTCATAAGTGTAGTTGCCGAAGTCTTCGTAAGTAAATTCATCCATTTTCTCTCGACACAAGAAATGAGATGACTGCGGGGAAAGGGGGAGAAGCATATGAGGAAATCTAATCTGACAGCCGAAAATGTTGGAGTCGGGGCACAAACCTGCCGCTGCTGTTGACTTGATGCTGTCCAGAGACGAGTGTCAGCAGAGTTGTGCCGGTTCCTTCATGTTATAGCGCAATGAGCAATCAGCTGACCAGGAAGTTTCTCAACACCATCACCAGTGCCTGAACACTTTCAGTACTGCTATTTGACGTCAACATTTGAAATGACTCCCAGAAATCTATTAATGGAGAGACACAAACAAGCAATTTACAAGTCAATTTTCCATCATTTTCACAACAAACAAATACCATAAACCGAACTACTGTCACCAAAAATTCCCCCCCCCCTCCTCTTGTGAACATGAAATGTATGAAATATTCACCCGTGCTGCTGTCAGAGTTTTGGGAGATGGCTCTGATGTTTAGGGAATTGGATGCTTCTGTGTTGTGTGCCAGAGGCCTCTTGTCAGCCACACGTGTTTGTTCAAAGCTGACAGAAGAAGACTGCGCATGGGAGCACCGTGCTCAGAAAACCAGAAAGCGTCGAGTGGCTTCAAAATAAACCTAGCTTTTCAACACATTTACACACGTGGCCAAAACTGTAGTGGAGTTATTATCCATCCACCGAGTTGCTGAATTATTACCCACCCAGATGATGTCTATGCTTCCTTCTACTCTTATCCTCGTGACAGGTGTGCTGGAGCCTATCCGACAGTTGCACAAGAGGCGCTTGTACATCCTGGGTTGATTGCCAGCCAGCTAGTTGGCATCATGAAGCATTGGCAAGCAGCACCCCCACAATTAAGTTGCCAAATGTTCATTTTTATAATCGAGGGGTGTTTTTTTTTTTTTTTTTTAAGTCACTAACAGTGAGATAAAGATTAAAAAATAATAATAATAAAAGTTAAGATTGTTAACAGTGCTTGCTAGCTTATTATCATGCTAACTCAGTCCTCACTGTTTCTCTTCTTTAAGATAATTACAAAAGGTAATTCTGATGAAAATGTATTGATGTCTTTACCCCTCAGAGAAAATTCCATCAGCCACCACTGGATTAGTGTAATAGTTGTTGACAAGAACGCTCAACTTATCGGCAGAATGTGCCCGCTGCTTCCCCCATGACTTATTGCTCCTCAGTTCCATTTGCTCTGACGCCAACACTGAAGGAGATGAAACATAGTCTGGAAAAGACACCCTTCCAAACAAGAAGTTGGCCAAAAATACCTGTTGACGTGTGCCTAAATCTCATTGCAACAATCGTTTCATTGCGGTGATTGCCTCAAGTTATTTGAATTTTAGTCTGGAAATCATTCAAAACATTTCTGACAATCCGCCAAACTCTTGTCGTTATTAGACAAGCTGCTTCTAATGTTTCTATTACTCTTATTGATTGAGATATTTGTTCCTGAAGGCAGCATGGAACCAAGTTGGATTGGCTTTTTCCTTCGTTTACAAGAAATGCATGCATGTCTGTTACAGACCGGTCCACTAAAATTATAGACAAGTAAAGATGGTGTGTGGAGTTGCCATGGTAATAACTGAGAAACTATTCTCTTTCTTATAACCGGCCCTTCCAGTGATTCAGAGGTTGTTATTTAAAGGGAAAATTGCCGCTATGTTTCTTCAAGCTTTTTACTCAGCTCTGCCTTTTTCAGTTTGAGTATTTTGTATTTCTCTTTACCTGTACTAGGCTGTAATTGCATAAAATGTCACTCAAACTCATAGCGCTGATGCTGTTGTCTTTGAGGCAATAATAGGTATACAGGACAAATATATACAGTCTTCATACTGCATCATTTGCACACCAACTCAATTTGTTTTCATACAGTTTATAGAGTTGCAAGGAAAAAGTATGTGAACATTTGGAAATGAACTATATTTCTGTATAAACTGGTCAAATGTGATCTGGTCTTCATCTGTCACAACAATGAATAACCACAGTCTGTTTTAACTACGTATATGATATCACATGCTTTTATTGAATACACCATAGAAATATTAACAGTGCAATGTGGGGAAAAGTATTTGAACCCAGAAGCGAATGAATTCTCAAAGAGCTCATTGAAGTCAGGAGTCAGCCAAACTCGAGTCCGTTCAGTGAGACCTGCTTGGAGGTGTTGAGTTGTCTTGACCTATAAAAAACAGACCAGTTTGGAATTTTCTATTCTCAAGAAGAAGAAAACATCTCACGTATACTAACAAGTAAAAATTGTTAACTTGCATGAAGCAGGAAAGAGTCACAAAAGTATTTCTTTTTTTAAGCCTTGATGTTCAGAAGCCAAGGGTGTCTATAAAAACCCAACCGTATAAACTATGGTGAAGGCAGCATCATGGCTTCGGAGGAATGTTTTGTATTTCATCATCAGCCAAAAAAAAACTAAAGCTTAGCAAGACATTTTGCAGGAGAACTTTAAGACCATCTGCCTGTCACGTGAAGATAGAAGATGCAAAATGACAAAGGACAGAAGTAAATCAAGTAACATCTTCAACAGAAACAAGGCACGGTGACTGAGGTACACCATCTGGACTGGCCCGGCCATGGTATGACCTTAAGAGATCGATCGATTCACCCCAGACATCCCGGGAATATTGCTGGACTGCTATGTGAAGAAGAATGGTCTAAAATTCCTCCCGACCTTGTGCAGGTCTGACCTACAACTATAGGAAGTGTTTGTTGGAGGTTATTGCTACCAAACAGTGGCTCAAGCAGTTGTTAAATCCAGAGATTCGGCCACATTTTCCACCCGACACTGTCACCTCTGTCAACAGCAAGTGGCAAAAATGGCCTCCACCTGAGATGGACAAAAACAGGTGGATTTTGCTGATGAACTGATTTTCCACAAATGCAGAATACAACGTTTAGACAAGTGGAACTACATATTATTGTGAAGAAAAATTAGGTTGACCCATTAAAACTCATATGCTGCCAGCCAATTTCACAGAAACAATCCCGTTCGCTCCCGCCGGCTGTTTTACTGGATTTGGACTGATTTTGCAAGGCCCACAGAATATTGTGTTCTATTGCTATAAAAACATGGAACCTATCGAAAGAAAGATTAAAGTCTCTTCTTCCTTCAGAAAAAAAGTATATTTCTATTTGTTTCCGTTTTGCAGAAATTAACATTGGAATATAGCTAAGTTTAATTCATTTTTACAAATCACAAATTTAGAATTGTGAGTATTTGAGTTTTTCCCCAACATGGCCCTGGTTGATCTCCTTTGCAGTGTTGCCACCTGCTGGCCGTTTGTGTAATAACTACCATTTCTGCAAGCGTTCTTTGCAGTTGAGCCTTCTGTATGCTCTAGTATAAAAATATATATTAAAAAAAAACGTATAAATACGTCTTTGGCAAACTTAAAACATAAAAAAAAAAACCACACACACACGCAACGTATTTATAAGTTATTGGGAGCAAATGAGTTAAGTTCCATTCCCCACTTGAACCTCTACTAATGAATCATCTCTTTCTTCGCCCGCCATCGGTTCAGTCGTGAGCAAATCCTCTTCACAAGCATCCCTTAGGGGGGAGAGTGACCTTCGATTTGATCATAATGAGATGATTTGGTGGCAAGCGCCGTGTCACAAAGTGTCACGTTGCATTCAAGTCACACAAAATTAGAATCCTGGTCTCCTAGGAGACTGATGAAGCGTCTAATGGAATTGATGTTGACAAATCCTCCAGCATTTGAATGGGCGCAGTATTCCTTGCATCCTGTTTCTTCAAAGAAATTGACAGAAACACTTCATGCCGCTGTTTGCGAGTGTAGCTGCTGTTGCAACACGCTTTTTAGGAGCCTGCTCCTCTGGTGGCTTAGTGGTTACTTTATTTCTGCTTGAATCACAGAGGTTGTGTGGTCGTACTGAGTGGTAATTGTTAAGACAGATTCAGCCATCCACAATGTTTTTGGCTTCCCCCGAACACGAGGATGTAGCAGTCAGGACATCTGCAAGGAGAAGAAGCGCAGACGACAAAGTTCTGCCATTTCTAAACGGTTCTGATGAGTAAAATGTGTACTGACAGTCGGTTCCCGATTGCACCCCTCCCCATGACGAATAAAGGAGATGGATTAACATCAAGAGATTTTCATTTTAAGATAACATGATGGATGGGAAAACAATATTTCCACATACATTTTAGTCATGAACATAAACCCCAGGCTCTCATCTGCTTAATAATTTAAATTACCCGAGTGAAAATACAAGATCTAATATAGATAAATGAGAAAAAAGGCTACTCTAATAGATACTATTTGTCTTTTTGCTGACATTCATACTCTCCATAAAGTGTACTTTTATTGGTGTGTATGTGTGCGTGTGTTTCGGTGTGTGCGCTTGCATATTCATAATTTATCCTCAGTCCAAATGTGATAAACATTTTATGAAGACTTTCTTTTGCATAGAAAAGGTATTTTCACACCCCATACAATTCATGCTTGATGAGCTACTAGAGAAATGAGTCGATCCTTTCCCATGGATGCCCCATCGCCGCATCGTTACACTTTCTACGATTGCTGCAGTGAACTTTGATGCTTACTTTCAGAAAGAGTGAATTAGTAGACCAATGGATGGATGGGATATACAGAAATATTGGGATTTAATTTTTGTTTTTATTATTCCCTGTGGGGATCATTCAAAAATGAAAATCGTTTTTCCACATGTATTAAGTTTAAAGAAGTTCAGTTCAGAATTCTGTGATGGATGAACTTCACCATTTACATTTTTTTTTTTTTTTTTTTTAAATAGGCACATTGAAGGAACAAAACAAGCAACATAAATGGGGGGGGGAACAAGGCAGGCAGTAAATCAAATGTAATCAAAATAGCCAAGAATTGTTGCTGGATGTGAGTGTTGGTGTGCGGTAAACAAACACATTACTGCTTAATGCCAGGCATTTTTTTTTTTGCATGCAAAATGCAGTCAAAGTGTTTATGTGGTTGGAGCATCAGATTGAATGCTTTGGCTGCGGCCGGCATGTGCAGCTGGCTCGCCGCAGATCAATGTGCAATAACAAAGTCATGTAAATATGAAACCGCATGTCTCTTGGGATGTCATGATAACAAAATATCTGTTGGAATTGTACATGTACTCCTCTTTTGAAGCATGACCTTGCGCATCGAAAAAGATACTTTTGAGCCATCGCTTTTGTGAGTGGCTGGAGTGGGCTGGACTGGAGGACAAGCGGTAAACACAGACGTGCGCGGGATATGAGCACTGCCACTTGATACTATTACCTCCACCAAGGAGTGAATGTATAACCTGAGAAGTGGGCTATTGTCCAAGGAGGAAACATTTGATGTTGGAGCACATCTGGATGCCAGTGCAGATCCAGTACTTGTGAAAGCTCAGATGGCTCCTTTATGGCAGCTGAGCATTCACTAACACATTTTGATTTTGAAGAAGAGGACGCTCGGCCGACTTCGAGATACACAAATAATGATACAGAAAGTTTGCTCAAAGATGTCATACATTACAACTATTAACATATTCCTGCTCACTTCTCAAGTCTTACTTGGAAAATGAATAAATAACGACATAATCTGACTAAGCCAAACTGTAGTTGCTATTAAAGGCAACTTTCATTCATTTAATTAATGAATTTCATATTTTTGATTTGGTTGAAAAAGAACAATAAATCAAGTCATTATTTCAAGAACAAAGTTGAGCCTTGATTGAAATCAAAAAGAGTAACAGCAACCTTTTTTTTTTTTTTTTTTTTTTTTATGGGGGTCTTGAACATATTTTATTGCCAATATTCGGGTTTTAAAAGGGTTATTGCCTGCATGTAAACGTAGTCTTTGTTGTTACTTGGCTGTTGGCCTAACATGAATTGAGTTTGCAAGCTTGGCCATAAGATCGAAGAAACAAACTGTCCCAGGTTAGCTTAGTGCTAGCTAGCTACTATGTTTGACAGGTCCGGATAGATTTAAAACTTTACTAAAAGCAAAAGCATCCTGGAGGTTAAAGTAAGTCATTTTTAAACTTGAAAGGGAAACCTTTCCGGAGGTTGTTGCGGAGGTGTTAGCACGTTAGCCCCATACAGTATGTGCACTCCAATATTCAAAAAATTGAATATGAGGCTTGGGAAAGCACTGTGGACAATATATATTGTAGGTAAGGCATTATATAAGTGCACTCCATTTCCCATTATGATCAAATTGGATTTTTTTTTCTTTTTTTAGTCTCTTGATTTTTCGGCAAAAGTACAAGTTAGTAAAACACATTTCAAAGGATTCAGGATTCGGAGGCTAAACAGTAAATGAATATTCAAAAGTGGATTTGGGGTAGGCTATGAGTCCAGGCTATCCACACACAAAAAAAGACACTTTAATTGTGACAATTTGTAAGTCTTGTTTATTGTGCTAGGTAGCTGAGACAAAAGCAACAATGCACTTATTTCGTTTTGTAGTTATTTTATCAATACTTTCAGCGTGTTGTCATGACAGAAAGAGAAAATGATCGAGAAACTCTCAGAGCTCAAAGCTTAGTGCATGTTGCGTAAATAAGAAATATGTTCCCCTTATGCGGTTTTGCCTTGATTGGTATGATGAAGAGGCAATTTCAGGATACCTTCATGCATGTAAATCGCAAGCTATGTGCAGCTCTGTGGTAAATTGGGAAATATTTACTTGTATTCGATGTGCCTACTTGACCCACTTAGATAAATTTCAACTAAATCACTTTCACTGCAGAGACCTGCCGGTGCCCTGCAGATTAGATTTGCTAATGAAGATTGAGGTTATAAATAACCAACATAACCAGGCCTTTCTCTGGGAAATGCTCTGCGGTCCCTCAGAGGAAATGTCGATTCCTTTGTTATGTTTCAGAAGATGCTCCTCGGTGCAGTAAAGAATATTTCTTGAAAAACACTTCAATGGCGAAGGCATGCACTTGTGTATTGACAGCATGCGCGTATGGCGTGTCATGTGACACAGTCTTTGGTTGATTTGCTTTCCTCAGCAATGAAACGGAGATGCGCATTGATCCTTCATCAATCCTTCTTGCCATTCATGAAGAGCCTTAAGTCCGGCGTGCCGCAGGCCTCCTGAATGCTTTCCTCGACAGGCAAATTCTCAATCCCGCTTAAGTGCCCTCCAGACAGTAGATCTGCTCTCAGCTGTGGTTTGAAGTCTAACCATCGGATTTGTAAGGAACCTTTACATATCAAATGTTCCTACAATGTTATTCTCCTCCTGTTGGTTCTGCTGAGTAAAGTGTGATTTGACTAGATCACGCATGAAGTTGTTTGAAGTTAAATTCATTTTCCCGCGGCACAGAAAACAATCTGCGGCGCTAGATTCATTTCATCAGAATCAAAATGCAACTAGCTGAATCCGCAATTAGTTTTCAGCTTGAGATATTGTATCCGTAGGCTAAGACTTTGGTCATTTATCTGGAGTTTTTCTTTGATCAAGTTGCTTTGTGCTCAAATTGTTCTCCAGAGACCGTTTCCTATAAACTTTGAAGTACTACAAACATATAAATGATCGTTTTAGAATTTAGCAAATCAAGTTAAACATGAAAAACATTTTGTGGACTATAACAAGCGCATGAAATCTCAACCGAAGCTCAGTTGCATTTTATACGGTTTGTGAATTCCATTTAGACCGCTGTCCATTCTCCTTTAGAGGCATTAAGCCAATAAAAGGTCTCTTCCACTGAACAATGATTCTCTTGTTCACTGACTCTTAAAACGGAACATTTGATGGGGAAGCAAATTGACAATGTTTTCTCTCGATGGTCGGCCACCCTGAAAAGTGCTCATCCAACTTGCTCCCATGCAAGTGACCCACCAATCCTTCACACGTTGTGCTCATTTACAGGCTGTGACACAGTTAAACTGTCCATGTCGATTATATGGGCATCTGAGAGTGATGTAGCAGTAAAACTTGATGCTTTGTCCTCGAAGAACAGCTCACCCCGTTTGCTTTCAAGAGTCAAATGCTGATTGGCGGCTTGAGACATTTTCAGGAAATGAAAGTATTCAATTTTTTATTTCCCTCGACATGACGACTGTATCTGAATGTCGGTTCCGTGGCAACTCCATGGTCATGGTTTACAGTCATAATATTACTAATCCAGTTACTCAGCTCCATTGGGTGCTCACCGCTCACAAATAGCACAACCCATCCATGCGCTGACTTCACACTTCAAACAAGGTCTCCTCGAGCTTCCAGTCAGAGCACAGAATAACTGCATAACTCATTTCAAAACGTGTCCTCATTTCGGAAACTTCCCCAGAGGAAAAAAACATCTACGGGCCAATCAGCGAGTGTGTTTTTTCTGGTTTTTAAAGCTGCCATCAACTGGCGGCTAGTAACATGCATGATAGCGGCAGCAATCACGAGGACCTCGAGGTCCTCGGCAGTATTGGGTTCCGCTCTTTCCAAGCCCGAATGGCGTTTACATTGAATTTCAAGCAACATGAGCGAGCGCCATCACTGCATTTACACTATGTCATCTGCTTGAAGCCCATTTGATAGATTACAGAGGTGCAGGGACGTGCCAGTCAAAGCAATAATCTGCTTACCTAAACCCCACCTCTACGATACTGATTAAAATGGGCCGAGGTTTTAACATCACATGAGATGCGTTTGAAGTGTTGAACTGCAGAACGCAGCATCAGAATGTGCTGTGACCTCAATATCGCTAACTGCAGGGTATTGTTTTGAAAAGTCTTGTCGGTGATTGACAGCCAAGCTTACAATTATCCGCCTTCTGAAAGACCAGACAAATGTCAAAATGTATTTGCATGCTCACGTCTCTGCACTCATGTCTGACTGTCTAATTAGAGTCTTTCATCAACAAGCAAGTAGAAAAGTCGATGCTTGATCCCCTCTGACTGCGCAAATATTGATTTCCTCTGAGTATGACGTGAGTGGAAATCCTGCTAATTTGCCGTGGAAATATTAGCCAGCCAATAATTATTGGCCTCAAACTGTTGCTTCCGTGTCTGTTACAAAACTGAAGAAAGTGTTTTTTGTTTTTTTGAAATATTTCTCCAATGTGTCTCTATGCTTAAGGAACAGCTGTTTTTATTAGTATTTTATATTTAGAACAGGAATTCAAGGAGGCATGTAAAAGACAAGACATAATAAAATAATCATTTATTGATCTCCAGAGAGGAAATGCAATGTATTTGGCCAGTTACATGCAAGAAATATTCAGACCCTTTTATTCCCCAAAACCTGACTAGTGACCAATAATAAGTATTTTTCTGAATACACGGATAGGCACAATTTAGTATTTAGCCCACTTTTGATTAAATTCAGCTGTCAATGGCGTCTACAAGATCATTTGCTGCAACAAATAAGGAAAAGAATTTGCTGCTACCATATACTTAGCATATAAGCGAACCATTTTTCTACTATAAGTGGATGAAATAATACCCATATCCATCCATTTTGGATACAGCTCCAGTCAGAGTCACAAAAATGGGTTATGAGCTGATAGTCAAACACAGGCCACTTGCGCCTAAATTCGTATTTGCACATTTGTGTACCATTTAACCACTGAGTTCTGAATCAACTCAAATGGGCTACTAATTGGACTTCTGTGAAAAAAAACACGTCATAGTCCAAAAAATAATAGCCTAATGGTTAATCGAGTATAGTCTACTTATATATACCAAATTGGCTGATATGCTAAATCTAACGTCAACCTACAGAAAGAAAAGGTTTTGCTTTTTGGTTTAAAATAACTTACTTTAACCTCCAGGACCCTGTGCCATCCATCCACTTGGAGTTTTGACACTTTCAGTAAAGTTTTAAATCCGTCCGTGTCGTCCATCCATGTTGTTTTACCAACCAGCTAGCAAGCGCTAAGCTAAGCTAGGACGGTTCGTCTCTCTAGTCCAGTATTCAATTACAAACTCAAGTACAAACTCTCTTTGTGCTAGGATGATGTCAGATGCCAACAGTGAAGTAACGACAAAGGTGCCTAGATGGGCTTTTTGACTAATTGCCTAACAGTTTAATATAATGCTCATTAGCTGGCTAAATAAGCAGCACTTCCGGGTGTCGGGTCTCGAAGAGCGCGTTTCGTTTATGCTGAGCACTCCCCACATATGTTCATAACATCACATGCGTTGCCATTCAAACATTCCTGTGATACTAGTACACACGACAATATGCTCAAATTTATTCCTGCTCAAATCTGACAATTCTGATTTGGCATTCGTTGTACTGGCTGATTCGCGTCACCACTGATTCGGGCACAGCCCAAGTAATGACAAACGCTCACAATCACATCTCTGGGGGGGAAATTTTCATAAAAAGGTCAGCGCTAATATTTGAACCAAGAAACTCTTAACTGTGAGGCAGACGTGCTATCCACAAATAATTATAATAGAGTTTAAATAAAAGGCAACTAAGTTATAGTCTTGTTTATTTGTACTTTTGCGCCCATGTCAATATTGGGCAACCGTGGCCAAAAAAAGGCAGACAATCTAACAGGATTAGTGCTGGCTGCCTGCCAGCTTGAATGCTATCACGAACCAGCATGACTTCATTGGAAACTTTTCTTATTTACAGACTCTGATTCATCCAAATAAAGAATGGCAGAGGTGGTGTATAAACATGGATCTGTTGCTTCATACTGCCGAGGAGTACACAACTTGTTCTCGAGTTTGGATTTGTCCATTTATACGAAGGCAGCTGTTGCAACCACTGAAAGAAATTTGAGAGCTATCAGGGTTACTGGATGAAAACTGTACAGTGAAATATGGTGTATGTATGAACTTGAAAGCGCTGATAGTGGTCATAAGGACATGAACCGTACTGAAGAAGGAGAGCATGTGATTCAGCGAGAGTGAGAAGAAAAGAAGTAAAAATGTAGAGCTTTAAAAGGCAGCCTGTTACTTTCACTGAGCTGCCCCCGCTGACCTCTTTTTAAAGAAGACTCCAACTCAAAAGCGGCGCTCAGGCCGCATGGGGCCCTGTGTACTTCTGGACTCCCCCAGTAGGGAAAAAAAAAAAAAAAAAAGAGAGAGAGAGAGCGAGAGAAGCAACAGGGAAAAAAGAGCTGCAGAATAACAAACATGTGCTAGTGTTCCAATAATTATTAAAACTTCCTCCAGAAAATTGTGTCGCATTGGGAATTGAAAAATATAAATACGACTGTTGCTGTGGAAAAATCTTTATGGAGAGATATCTTTGGACACAACATAATGTATTCTTCAGCCATCCAAACAGGCAGAAGGATGTCATGGTACCTACAGTAAAAACAGTTACCATACTACCGCCAAAAGTACATAAACAGTGAGGCCAATATCTTTTTACTGTATCTTTTATTTCCATGCATCAACCAGTCCAGGGTGTAGTCTATCTTTGGGCCGTGTTAGCTTGGATAGGTTCCAGCTCCCCATGATCCTGATCATGTATAAATCAAATGAGTGGATGGATTTCCACGAGGTATTTACATCTGGATCTGATCCATAACTTTGAAGAAGATAGCACAATTTCTTTCTTCCATAACTTTTCACGTAGGCCAAAATATTGGAACGTGACTCACAGATGATTTGTTTCCCAGATGTATCCTCCATCCATCCATTTTCTTGACCGCTTATTCCTCACAAGGGTCGCGGGGGTGCTGGAACCTATCTCAGCTGGCTCTGGGCAGTGGGCGGGGGAGAACCCTGGACTGGTTGCCAACCAATCGCAGGGCACACAGAGACCAACAACCATCCACACTCACAAGCACACCGACGGGACAATTGGGAGCGCCCAATCAACCTGCCATGCATGTCTTTGGAATGTGGGAGGAGACTGGAGTACCCGGAGAAGACCCACGCGGGCACGGGGAGAACATGCAAACTCCACCCAGGAATGCCAGACCATAAATGCTGAAGGTGACATTTACACTTTCAACAATTTGGGTCTGCCCATAAATAATTCATTGAAACTAGTAAGAGAACTAAATGAAAACCAGAGCGCAGTCCATGGGTGGTTAACAAGCAAATGGGAAGTTGAAAGGAATACAAGACTTATGAAAAACTAACCAGCTATTCTGTGAATTGGTTCATTTCAACTCTTCCCTGAAAAAAAATTGTCAATTTTTGTTGAGCGATTATGATTTTATGGCACTTTTTATGAATATTTGTGCATGAAGTTTACAGTATTAGCCATGTTTGAGCAGTCACGTGATCATCGTCAAGTATCGGTGTGTAAAATACACATTGAATGCCAATAACAACAAAGGCACTCACGAGGCATTATTGCGTCTCACGCCGGACATCAAAGGTGGAATTCCGCTCTACAGCAAAGAAGCACTACAGCCACAGAGGACTCTCAAAAGAACGCACGGATGAAAGTGGCCGATAAGAACTCAACTCATTCAGCCAGCCGCCTCAGAGCAATTTGGAGTTGGGGACCGCCTACAAGTTGCATGTTTCAGAGGCTCAAATTACCAGTCAAGTCACCATTGACATTGTTCACTCTGGAAATGTAAGTTGAGGACAGTCCCAAACCTGGACGGTAAACATCCGGGTGACTTCACTCTGCTAGGCCCGCTGCTAAGCAACTTTAGCCCATATTAGGAGAGGCCTCCCCCCACCGCCCCACCCCCACAAAAAGTGACATGAAACATAACGTGCTGAGGATTTTACTCTGAACAGAATTGTCGTAGTCTTTGGGATAGAAGAAAGTCTTTTTGGTGCCCATTACGTCAGCATTCAAGTGAATGACGGCAGCTGTCGTTTACGCACAGGATATGTTATCACAGGCACGTGACCAGGATAACGTTGCACACGGTATGTTTTTTGTTTTTTTAATACTTAAATCAGCGTCAAAGAAAATTCAGGGAATAAGATATTTGCACTTTTATTCTTTATACACAATGCCTAGTCCAATACTGGAAAATTAGTTATTAGTGGTTCATTCTTTTAAGGAAACAGTGAAATCAATCAAACATTTGCTAAACCCATTATAAACATTTGAAATGTACTGAAGACGAGACAAACCACTACAAAGTAGCAGATGTTGACCAGGTACATGAAGGATTAAAACAACAGCTGATGACAAAAATATTTTGAGAGCTTAACGAAATATCCTTAAACAACTGTTAGCTACATCAGGAACAAACTCGGGAGAGGAAAGATATCCCAATCAGAAGAAGCAGAAGACTTCATCACCTGCTCTGCAGAGGCACACGCCGCAAGACGCAAAGCGCTCATTTGCGAGAAGAATCTGAAGGTCAGGCTGGAATTTACCAAAAAAACACAAAGACAACAAAGGGACCAAGTTTTATGGAATGATGAAGCAGAGATGAACCTTTATCAAAGTGATGAAAAGGCTAAAGCTTGGAGAAGGATAAGATCTGCTCATAAAATCTTATCTGGGAACCCGAGTGGAGGTGATGTCAAGGCTTGGGCTCACTAATCTTCATTGAGTCTCGAGAGACATTTTGTCTGTCAATTTTGGAAAAAAGTTGCAAACAAACCGATTGAAAGGTCCTTGATCGTGACGCAAGACGATGCAAAAATAATAAATGACGTCATCAATCGACTAGACTGGCTTCGTCGAGCTCCAGACACTATAGGACATGCATTTTACATGCTAAAGAGGAGACTGAAGGGACCAATCCACAAAATCAGTAACAACTGAAAGAGGCTGTGGTGAAAAAGTGGAAAAGCGTCGCAAAAGAATGCCAAAATTGTGGCGTAATGAATCTTATTCACTTTTGTCAATTTCAATATGACCCATTGCAATGCTTATGCACTCCTGCTAATTGGCCATTTCGGTACACAAAATGCTATCGTTTAAATTGTGTATCAGATGAAGATGTAAAGAGCTGAAATAAAAGATCATTTGATGTCCAAACCCAAATATCTTTCTGTTTTTGTGTTTTGTTTTGTTTTTTTGTCTTCAGCTGCCTCCCTTGTGTGGATGGGAGGAGCCTCCCTCACACACGTGAGCTCTTTGACAATCAGACATGTTTGTAAAGGAGAAGGCAATTCCATGTTTTTTTCTTTGCAATAATATGTTCTATGTGCCCCCACTAGTCTAAACATGGCATTCTGATTAATATTGCGCTTGTGGAATATGAATTAAGCAACAAAATCCACCCGTTTTCATCCATCCCAGACGGCAGCCATTTTGCCACTTGCTGTCGACTGAAAACGACATTACAGTTGCTCAGAGCTCAGGTAACATCCAATCACGGCTCAGTTTACAAATGTCACATGACCAAACTCAGAAAACAGGTGAGTTGCGATTAGTCGTTCCCTGAGCAACTGTGATGTCATTTTTAGTCGACGGCAAGTGACAATATGGCCACCTCTGAGATGGATTTTGTTGCTTAATTCATATTCCACAAGCACAATATTCAGCAAAATGTCATGTTTTGGGGGAGAATAGAACAGGTTGTAAAGTTTTTTTTTTACTTGACTTCTCTTTAAGAACAGGACAAACGTGAGATTGGCACCTGTATTATTACCTCCCCGCCACCAGTGTATTAATATAAATGTGCTTGTTTGCTTCATATCGTTTGTACTCCAGCTTTTCCTACCCTCCTTTTCACTTGCTTTTAAGTTCCTTTTATCTTCCCAGGTCCTTATAAACTTTTATTGATTCTTTCTCAACTTGTGAAGTTAAGATGATGTTCCTTTCGTGGTACGAGTTCTAATGAGATTCTTGACTTGAAATATTGGATTCTTAGTTTGACTTTATGACATCTATCTACTGCTGTGTCGTGTACATTGTGATGAAAAGCGGCGGGTCTGCTCTGTGCCTGTGAACGCGTGCAGTTGTGTTGAGAGACATTAATGAAGCTCTGGCACCTACAATTTGTCATGGCACGGCACAGCAGGACTTGCAAATGCAACCCTGAGGGGAACGAAAGCTGCCACAGGCTATTTGTTTTTGTTTTATAGGTTGAAGTGCAGCCTCCAGATGGGATCCTCGGATAATTACCATATGGGCTCACAATATTTGATCAGATGTTGCTGGCATTTGATGCTTCCGAAGCGCAAACCGGCAAGTGGCGGCCGTGTAAGCGTGTCTGGGCCGCACATTGAAGCTTGTGAACCGTGACACTATGATTAGAAGAGCGACTCGGCTTGCGCTTCCGCTGCTGACGGGAATCGGGACGGAGCGCGAGGTGTGGAAGTTGTCTCATGAAATCATGCATGCGTGCTGTAAAAAATGGGGAATTGTGGAAAGGACGGCACAAGCCGCTTTAACAGCCATTTCCCAATGGATTAAAACCAAATACTCCTTTTAACTCGGTCACCTTTGATTTTTGTGAAGTCCTCTGCACGTTACCAAAGAAACCAAACAAATGGTCCAAAGAGTCATCTTTTGGTAGGTGAAGAAAATAACGAGCCGCCTAGTGTTGCTGAATCATGGCTGTGTGCTGGAATTGGTTCATTTGACAGAGCTGGCGGCTCGCACGCCCACTCCACTGGAAGGCAGTGAGATAATAAGTGAAACAGCAAGAAGTGTCTGAGGGAGGATCCTGCTAATGGTATGGCCCCTCTGTGGAGACCTCATTATCTCTGTCTATCCCTTTTCTGCACATTATTTGCTCACCTGTTGGCCCTGCTTGGGCCCTTGGGCAGGGAACCGGCCGGCGGCACCTGATGGAAAACTTGAAACCGGCCCCCAGAGACTTTGCCTTTAATGTGACTTCTGCTACAGCTGAAAAACAAGCAAACGTGTCAACACAGAAAGAAAACAGCCCCAACGTGACAACGTCTGCCGCTCTTTTGTAGCAGTGCAAATTAAATATTTCCCGGAGACGCTCGCGCGCGCGCAAATCCTCTTTGTTCAAACATTCCGAATTGGTGAAACGTCTCCCTTTGGGGGGCCTGCGATGATGAGAGTGAGGCGGCGGACAGAAAGCAGCATAAAGTGAATGAATCATGTGCAGTTTCTCCAGACCGTAGGCGAGAAGCCACAAGGAAAAAAAAAAAAGACACAACGCAATCTTCATCCCAGCACAACCTTCCAGTCAAATTAATTATCCATAATCCTTTTTGTTTTTGAATTGCTGCCTTTTACTGACTCGGAAGGAGCTGTACATTGAGGAAGACAACTAAGGTTTGCCTTGTGGCCCACACAAAGACAACAAGTCATATAAGTACGTGTTTGCAGCAAAACTTTGTGCCTTGCGATGTTGAATAGACAACCGTCATGTCCAACTCATAAAAAACTTTATATATTACTGGAGATCCACGGAGATGGATTTACATTGAGGTAAACATTCATTTAAAAGCAACCTGAATCCCTCAGAGCATCTACTCCACACTACATTTCCATAAGGTCAAAAAAGGAGGACGTATTTTTTAAAAATGAATAAGTGTTCCCTCGCTATGATGCCGTTCACTTTTCATGGCCTCGCTGTTTCGCTGATTTTTTTTTTTTTTAGTGCAATTTTGCATGCATTTTTTTTCCTAACAATAATGTACCTATTTTATCAAATTTAAGAAGGTTTGAACATTGACAATGTTTAAACAAGAGAAATGTGAGATAAACTGTGTGTTGAGGGGTTTTAGAGCCTTAAAACATTTATAATAAATGTAAAACATAAAGCTAACTACTTTGCGGATTTCATTTATTAACCTAAGAAACGAGGGAACGCTGTACATCAGACTTGCGGTGTATTTTCCTCAACAATAAAAGCTTTTCATGCTTTATAGATCATGTGTGTAACTAAATGGTAAAAAAAACGTCAATAAAAAGTCAAACTTCTTTTTGAAAATGTATGTAGTTTTACAGTACTGTAGCATGTTTTGAAGCAGTGACGTGCTTCTGTAAAAGTGCAATGTGCCACAAAACAGAACTTATTTTGAAAAGCAAATAAGGAAAAAATGCCTCCAATGATGACGCAGCTGCTGCTCGCCTCTTGCGTTTGTGTTTTTCCGTCCCCGCGTGACGTTCTATGGCTGCTTTGTCCTGACTGCTCACGTCCACATCACAACGGCAAAGCGTGCAGAAACCGTGAAACGAGTCTTGACTGCTTTTGGCCAGAAAATTGTGATCTTTCGTCCATTCAATATTAAAAGGTGTCCGGCGTTTTGGCCTTTTTGCTGCTTTTTCACTGCTGTCAAAGAAGACAGCGAGGATGTGACGTAGTCAGATTGTTTTTCTTTTGTTTGTTTACCTTTATTGAACCAAGGACATCCGAGATTTTTAACTGAAGCCACTCTTGGCCAGTAACGGAGCAGTTGTGACAAACTGAGGTGAGGTGGGGCTGATTTTGAGTCCCATAAACTCAACTGCGGCTCGTTTTCTTTAAAAAGGAGGACAAAGCAAGGCCAGCCTGCTCCACACAGTGCCCAAGACTCGAATGCAGAACCCCTCAACTGCCTGACAGACGACAATACCACTGCGTTTAGGTTAGCAGCGGGGGTGGCAGATGGAGGAAATTAAAATAAGCCATAAACAGCTGAGTCCTTAAAAGTATCATTTGTCTCACGCAGGCTTTTCCCCAGAGCCAACAGAAACGGCGTTCTCATCACACCGTGTCGTGTCTTAGTGGCGTAAAAGCCTTTGAGGGGACTATCAGTTCCAGCAATCACCTGGTTAACACCTGAGGCCTCCACATTCCTTCACTTCCCCGCTGCCACTGCCCAGAGGGGTGACTGCAGCCATCAAGTAACTTGGCTTTTGGACGAGCGAGAGACTTCTTCCCTTTACTGCAAATCTATAGGATCCGATTATTTGTTTGCAAATTGAATTTGCCCTCTCTTCTTGAGGCAGCGTGAGTGCGCGTGCACATGTGGCTATATAAGCAACTGCAAATTGTAACGTCTGCATCTGCTGTTGTGGGTAACATATATCTCTGCTGCTTTGCCTCATACTGTATATACATTCTTAATATGGCATTTGTCCTCGTTGCGATCACGGGTGCACTGGAGCCAATCCCTGCTTGCTTTGGATGGATGGCAAGATAGATAGATGGATAGAATGAACAATTATTTTGAACAGATAAGAATAATTATCTTCTAATAGTTATATATATATATATATATATATATAGTGGATCCTGAGTGAAGACGTGTACACAAACTTGCATTCTCTATTTTCCGACTTGTTCTGGAGAAACAAAGGAAGGCCGAGATAAGCGCGGGACCTCTAAAACGGTTTCTAATCTTGGTGTTCTTGTGTAAAGCGGCGCATCCCTGGACACGCGGGGGTAAATCACACCCTCGCCTGCGCTTGTTCCACCGGAGAAAAAAGATGTCTTGACCTCCCAAATGGTCTCGTAACAGCTGTTGTCAGCCTGCCAACGGGAGTGGATCTTGACATTTCCGAGCGGCTTCTGGCTTTAAGATAGATATTTGGGCTGCTGACAGCCAGGGACATTTGTTGCTCCCACAGGAGAGCTCCTTCACTCACTGTCGTTACAAGCTGCTCATTGGAGCCGTCCACGCCAGGGTGCAAAGACAGCCTGCGTCCCTCTCCGACTGCCTAACTAGATCCTCCATCTTTGACACCCGGCCCTGCTCGGTCACCCACAACAAAGCCGCTCCACCTCCACTTCCCCCTTTTTTGACAGAGAGCCAGGCAGACGGATGCTCCACAGAGGCTGGCGAGATGGTTGGCGAGGCGTTTGAGCCGGGGGGATTCATTCCCTGGCCTGACAGGTCGCTTTTGTTTTTTTTGTTTTTTTTCTCCAGGTGAGCTGATGGATTTTCTTCCTCTGGAAGCGATGTAGCAGCCAGACGAGGTGTTGCATTAATAGCTGGTGACAGGTCATCTCTGGGGCGTGCTTCAGGTTCACGTGTCAGCTTGTGTGAAGTTCATCCTAAAGTCTGTTCATCTATTAAGGGAAAAAAAGATGAAGTCAAAGTGCACAAACACGCGTCAGCGTCATTTATCAACAACGATATTGGAGATACAAGTGAAGCGTTGAAGGATAAGCGTGTCGCTTTCCCTTTCAGATAACAATCATCCCCAAGTGATATGAAGCGTTTCATTGCATCAACATCGGCGGAAAAAATAACAGAAATGATCACTCATCAATGAGTTCAAACGCAGGCAAGGGCACTTTCTATTTGTTGCCGCATGCAGCTGAGGGCTCGAGGCGCATGAGAACATTTGTCAGCTGGCAAACGAGTCAAAAAAACATGAGCCGAACTTCTTCTTTCATGCCAATGTTTCGTCTTTGCCATTTTCGCACTCAACGTAAACGGCTCTAAAGTAGTGCTTCGGTCCGACGTCCGTTTTTAAGCGGACCTCATCATACATATCAAAAATAACTTTGGACGCAGTGCAAATTAGAGCACTAATTGAGAAAAGCAACCCAAACAGGATTTTGACATATGGCCTGTCAGTGTTTGTGTTTTGGGGGACAGGACACAATTGAAACACCCTATAATGGAATCGTTTCCTGAAAATGTAAAAAATAAAAAATGCACTTAATTTCATTAAAAAAAATCCAATAAAACCCAATAATGTATTAAAAAATTTATCCTCCTGATATTGTCACAACATAATACTACATTATTATATCATATCCCAGAAGTCTTTGCAGCAGCACACTTCTAATCTGCACAGTTGGTTTAACACTAAATAAATCAAGTCTTTCAAATAACTCCGACACTGACCTCAATTGAAATTGGACAGTGTTAAAAATACGCTAAATAACAAAAGTCAACTCTAAAACATTGCACACTAAAATTGTAACACTCCAATTTTTGCTGTGAATCAGTCTTAAATTTTCAAATGACAAAATGTGGAACTTTGACTGAAAATGGAACATAAACACATTTGTTACATTATTACATTACAAGCAAAAAAAGACCCACCGGAAAATGTAATCAACCCCAAGAGGCCTCAAAATGTTACTACAATATCAGTCCGACTATTTAGTACATTATTGGCAAAATGATTGCATTATGTTGGCTTTTTTTGATCGAGTTAAGTGCAAATGTTATGACATTTTCATTCTTACAAGATATTTCAGTTTGACGAGCAAAAATGTCTTCCTCCACCTTCTGCTGCTCTGTGTCAAGGTCTGATTTTCAAAGGTATGAAATGAATGATTAAGATCGTCACGGAAATGCCGTCATCTAAATATAAATATGTATCCTAGTGAGATGCAAGGCTGTGGGCCGCACCAAAATTGTGAAAAATGCCAAACTATTTTACAGGTGTACTGCAAAAATACCTATCAAACTTGATTTGATCAAGTTGGCCAATGTCAAAGTGGTCCTTGCATCCTTTCATTTTTCTGTATGCGGTCTTCAAAGGAAACCGTTGTTGAACCGAGCGGAGGACACGGCCAGGAACTGCAGCGAGACCCAAACCAAATAGCAGAACGGAGCAAATTTGCTGTCTTTAGCCTCCACTTATTATATTAAACATCAGTTCAAGGAAACCTCATCTTCATTCATTTCCTCCTCGCTGCCGTTTTGCACAAGACACAGCAGCAGGAAAGAGCACATAAAAGGATGACTTTGAAGTAAGCAGAATCCACATCCAGAGATCCCCAAAAACCTTGAGGGGGAGGCCAATTTATTTTTCAAAGAATCAAGCATCAAATAGGAATTGGCAAGTGGACAACAGAAGAGGAACTGTTGCGACAAACCTTCCAAGTAAGTTTGCAAAATGATGAAAGTCCGACTTTGGAAGGGATCGCTAGAAAGAAGAGCAGCAGAAAAGTTGCGTGCACTTGGTGAGCCACGGCAGATTGGCGGGAAAAGCCGACGACACGCAAACTAGGAAAGGCAAATAGGCGCGTCACAATCATCTTTCTATTTTGGTGCGAGTACTCGCTCACTTTTTGTCTGTCGCCAACTTGTAAATGGAGTTTGTTGGAGCAGATATTTTTGGCCAGTACGGGAGCAGGTGTATCTTGTTAACACATTCTCTGCATCATCTTAGCGTGATCTAAGAGAGCAGCACTTCATCAAAATGGAGCAAGACGCCTTACATGGATTCCCTGGATACCAGACCCAGATCCTCTTCTTTCTTTTTTTTTTTCTGTGAGTTTGATGTGGCTGATGACTTCATAGCGCAGCGAAGGCTCTTTTATTGTGCTGGAAGCTCAAACATGTCGGCATAGCTTTTAGCAATCCTTTTAATATTGTTTCGATTCCATTTCCCATACAGCAGCTTGCTCCTCATTGCGCTCGGGGTGAGCTGGATTCGGTCCCAGCTGACGTTGGTCGAGAGGCGGCTACGCGCTTGACTCTGGACTGCTGGCCGACCAATCGCATTCAAGCAAACGACGGTTCACACGCTCGTTCCAACCTCCAGGCAACATTTTCCTCAGTCCTCACCCAAACGTGAGGAGATTCGAGCCAACCTCACAACTGTGAAGCAGATTTGGACAAAGACATGAGAGTTGTTGTGAGAATCTTTACAAAGTCAGAAGAGATTTCGACGGCCTGCAAGAAAACACGACGAAGAATCTTGAGGGCAACTCAAAAGTACGCAACTACTGCAAGCAGCTCTGGATGCAAAACACGCTTGCATGAATGTAAGCTTGCATGGAATTGTATTGACAAAAATCTCATTCCGCAACTCTTGCGAGAGCAATGCGCTATAAGACAGAATCAAGGCCTATATGGTAAAAATGAGAGTGACTAATATAGGACCATGGCAATTGACAACATTATCATCACAAGGGACATAGTAACTGAGTATTATATATATTATTTTAATACATACACTGCAATATTCATAAAAAAATATATATATATCCAGAGTCATATTTTCAATCAAGAGTTGCACTCGCTGCACCCTGGCCTCTACACCGTCAACCACTTTTGGAATGAACACAAGCAGAGACTTTGAGGCTAATCCGGTTCAGGTCCAACGTCAGTCGGCTCCGACCCTCGAAATTCTATAGATGAAGACAAATTCCCACAGACACACTCCAACATTTTGTAGAAAGACTGAAATATATCAACTTCCTACTTTGCAATTTCACTTCCTGTTGTGGAGGAATGAAGGAAAGAAAAGTCCTCAATTTCATCAACTTGCCTTCGCATGTACACTGGTTTTATCCTACTTGAGCTATGATTTGATAGCTAAGACAAGCTAGCATCCGAGCTAGCTTTGTTTTCTTCTTCTGTTGATATCAATTTGGTTTGGCAGCAGTTTGAATCCCCCACATGTCCATGAATTTTTGGCTAGGAAATATTCATTCCAATAAACAACTGAAAATGTTCCAGTCTGCCTTTGAACCTTTACAGCGTGCGGTTGCACATGAACAACCGGAGTAAGAAAATCATGGAGATCCAACAAGTAATTCTCCAGGGTGATGCCTGTGGAAGAGACGCAGCGGGACGGACGATGGCATCGACATTCATATGTTACCTGCACTTTGGGGGCCGGTTTGCTCCCGTCGAGCGTCAAGCTGAGCGCGAGATAGTATCAGCGACTTCCAGCCGATAACGCACGATGGCCATCTGCTGAAGATATGTCAGCTCTGGCATTCATCCAGGAATCAATCGACCGCCGGCGGTTTACAGCTGCTGGCCAATGCAAGTCGGACTATTTATCTTTATTTAGACATCACATATGAAAGTATCAAATCCCTTCATAAAAGTCATCCAATCTCATAAAAAAAAAAAAAAGTGTGTGGAGGATATGAAGGACGGCTCGAAATAGAATTAGCAAGCGACCGTCTCTGGAATTGGATCACAGCGGCTGCATGTCGGCCTACACGCGCACTCGCCATGACAATCAATAAGCACTTTTGGAATAATACAATCAATTGATGACGACTTGTATGTTCATCAATACCGAGTGCTTGTGTAAATAATAATAACTACTCACACAATATTTGAGAAAAACCAGAGAATCAAAAATGCAATTTCAAGTATTGCACAGTAATTGTATCCATTTCATATTTGATTAATCCCTTGTGCGACTCCACTTATGTTGCGGGCTGACTAACCAATTGAAGTTCACCTTTTCCAGTAGGCAAGAATATTATTGATATTATTTTGTGTACGCAGTTATATTACATGTTACAGTACTCAGTGGTACTATTTAAGGGTGCAATGGGGGGAACGATTCGAAGGGCCCATAACTGACAAGAGCCTGGCCCCAAAATGTTTTGGGCAAAATCCCTTGTGTGGCCCCTCATAATATCGACATGATTATGTGAGGAGTCACAGTAGTCATTATTTCATGACACCTAGCAGACATTATTATCATCACACCACATCCAGGGCCGTCCTTATACCTGCTTAGCATTTTTACGATGAATTTTCTGAACCCACGTTTGATTGAGATGGATATGAATTTATTTTTTATTTTTTTTAATGCAAAGGTGTGTAACCAATGGGGAGAAACTGACGTTTCTTTGCTTTACTTGAATATTTATTTGTTTTTACTTTTCCCTTAAACTTCCCTTGAAAAACAATATTTGTACTTTCCTTCATTTGTCAAAATGGGCTCAATTCCGTTTTTCACTATGCAGATCACGACTGAAGAGGATTTTTTATAGCATAAAAATCTTAGCAATGATGCTGAGAACATGAACCAGAAAACCGCGGTGACAACAAATTTGGAAAAGCAAGATATTCCGCACACATTATTTAGGAGAATTGTTTATTGATTTGATGAGTAAATTCAATATGTTTGGTTTATAAACATTACTGAGCCAACTTAACACAGGTAATTAGATATAATTGACAGTTTTTTCTTCTTCTTCTACTGTTGTGCTTGAGTAAACTTAAAACCCTTCTTTTAGTTTGAACACAAGCGCAAAGATGAAATCATCGATGTGCTGTAGGGAAAATATCCAGTTCCACATAATGAGTTTATCCTAATTTTTCAACGGCTAATAATGTATCTCAGTTCATCTATCTATGCCAGTCACGTATAGTGACATGCAGACCGATTAATGCGCTTCCACGAGATGGCAGTTGGGAGCCTTCATATTGAACATGTGCAAGCACCTGTTGCCATTCTAAAAACAATTTATTTCGTGGTGTTCCAAGAGATATTTCCAATGTAAAAGAACATGCCATGGCTGTGTGGTTGGGAAACACAACACGGGCTGCAAACTCCTCCAACAGTGTCGTTTGGAAAACGATACACTGCTGCCCTCTTTGTGTTATCAATCAAATTGCACTTAATGTCTGTAATAATAGCAAAGGATTCAAGAGCTGCAGTACGGATAAAACACGCATGAATGCTTTATACGAAATTATGTGAAATAATCTTTACAATGAAATTGATTTTCACACTCTCGTTTATTAATACATTGGTCTACAAATGGTCAGATATTTCACCTGCCATCTTGTACGAACTACAACATTGGATTTGCCATGGGGATGCCTGCCTGACAGACAAAGTCTAGGGCAAAGTAATATGGGACGTACACGCGCTCATCCAATCAGGGATGACTACGAACATTCTCTGTATTGCTCGATTTTAACCAATCGCCGTCATCGTTGTATTTGCGCCTGGCCAATGATTTCGCGGTATGTTGACAGGTCTAGACGGAAATCGCCGATGATGTGTATGTTTTAAACAGCTGCTGCGTGTAGGATTGAAGTTTGCTTTTGGATTGTTGGCGTATTAGAAGCCTCGCAGGAAAGGCGAGCGAACAAAGGGACTGCTTGATGAATCGGGTTTGGCTTAACGTTGATGTGTTGTTGGTGCGCCGCTTCCGCTTCCCCAAGTAGAAAGCGTGGCGTGGACATCATGGAGGATTTGAGCCGAAATCGTCATGGCGGTGGTGACGGCGTGGCGATACACTAGCGAGCGTCTCCTCGGAGGATGGGGCCCGCTTCTGTGTGTCTTCCTGGGCTCTCTGGTGGCCCTGCTGACGCCCCTGGTCGGAGTGGAGGAGCGCTGCTGTGGCTCCCTGAATGCCATCGCGCACATTCGCTGCCGGCTGTGGGGGAGCTCCCAGCAGCCCCCAGCTGTGCAGACCACCGGCCTCACCGTCTCTCTCGCGGGCCTCGACTTGCTTCCTTTGAGGTCCAAGCCGAGCAAAGGTAAAAGGTACCCGCCGTCTGCCACGTGTCTAAAAAAAATAAAATAAAAACATGACAAAGTGCCCACCGTGAAATGCTAAAGAAGCGTTCCCCAAGCGGCCCACCGCGTAACCAAACTGTTGCGTCGTTTTGTTTGTCTCCTGTTGTGACCCAGAGATGATTTTTGAGGCCCGAGCGGCGTTGCAGCAGGCTCAGGAGATGAGGAAACACGGCAAGGTGGGCAAAGCCCACAAGCTGCTGCTGCACGCGCTCAGTCTCAATCCAGACTATGTGGACGCCCTGACCGAGCTGGGCACCATCTTGGAGGAGGAGAAGGACGTGGTGCAGGCGGACCACCTGTACACCAAGGCTTTGGCCATCTCGCCTTGTAACAAGAGGGCACTGGTGAGCCGAGATCGCACGCTGCCGCTGGTGGAGGAGATCGACCGGCGTCACTTTGGCGTCATTGACGGCAAGGTGCGGCGACTCATGTCCATTCCGAAAGGCAACTCTGCGCTCCGTCGAGTGATGGAGGAGACGTACTACCACCACATCTACCACACGGTAGCCATCGAGGGCAGCACTCTCACTCTATCCGAGATCCGTCACATCCTCGAGACGCGCTACGCCGTCCCCGGCAAGAGCCTGCAGGAGCAGAACGAGGCCATCGGCGTGGACGCCGCCATGAAGTACATCAACGCCACGCTGTTGTCCAGGACGGGAGCCGTCGGCGTCGGCGACATCCTGGAGATCCACCGGCGAGTGCTGGGCTACGTGGACCCGGTGGAGGGCGGGCGCCTGCGCACCAACCAAGTGTTTGTCGGCCATCACGTCCCGCCGCACCCTCGCGACCTGCGGCGGCACATGCAGGAGCTGGTCCAGTGGCTCCACTCGGACGAGGCCTTGCAGCTGCACCCGGTGGAGTACGCGGCGCTGGCTCACTACAAACTGGTCTACGTGCACCCGTTTGTGGACGGCAACGGACGCACGTCGCGGCTCCTGATGAACCTGGCGCTCATGCGAGCGCGATACCCGCCCATCACCGTTCGCAAGGAGCAAAGGGCCGAGTACTACGCCGCTCTCGACACTGCCAACGAGGGCGACGTGCGTCCCTTCATCCGTTTCATTGCCACATGCACCGAGATGACGCTGGACACTTTGTTGATCTCCACCGCCGAGCATGCGGTGGGGCTCCCGGGGGCCGGGCAGGACCACGCCTGTCGCGACTGCACGCACACCATACCGGTTCGCAACTTTTCACCTTAAGAGATCGTCGGATCATCACTCTTGTACCTGCTGAACAGGGAAGAGTTGTTTTTCAATTCCATGCAAGGGAAGTTGGACGTGTCCTAAGTTTCATTTACAAGCTTCTACAGTTGACAGTTCTGATTGTAGTACAGATTTCTTTTGATAAGAATGGAACAGCGCTTTCATCGTTTGATCATTTATTTTATGCAAATAAAGAGATATGAACATCATTATTCACAAATATGCTTAGAATTGTGGGGAAACAGCTTGTTTTCATCATGGCCTGGTTGATCTATTATACTCTGCTGCCACCTGCTGGCCGTTTTTGCAATTACAATTTATTTTTCAACCATTCTATGCAGTTGAGAGGCTGCATCAAAACCTTCTCTATGCTCTAGCATTAAAAACAAAACAAAAGTTATAAATAAGAGAAACGCATTTATACAGTTTTTGGAGCAAATGAGTTAACCCAGTGGTTACGTTTTTCTATGACTTAAAAGACCAACATTGTATTTATTGTAGTATATAAAACACACACCACACCAGAGGGCGGCATGGGAGTGGCTTTTCATTCCTATCCCACTCCCACAAAAAAAAAAAATCCTGCCCCTTCCTGGACAACAGTTTAAAAACAAAAAAATGGTCCTGTCCCACTCCCATTCAGAATTACTCCCACTCTCGTACTGCTCCCATTATGGAGGTCAACTGCATCATTTTTTTTTTTTAAAAAGGCAAAAGTTGCATTTCTCCTCCAAATGGCTGCACAAGTGTGTCTGTCCAAGCCGTTTCCCCATCTAGATATTGAATTACTTTTGCTCCTGACGGCTCCCGTTATCTCGTGATTAAAGTTAAAGTTCACGCCCATCGCGGAAAAATGTCGGCCTCTACAACACGATAAAACACGATATGTAGTGAATATATTAGGCCACTGTGGTGAGCACTTTTTCCAGCTTGTATTCCATCTGGACAATGAGTTACAAATGATCATCGTCAGACAATTGAAATGTACTCGAACTGATCACCGTTGGCAAAGGTGCATAGAAATGAAATGAAGTGCGAGTGCTCGAAGAAAGTCAGCCTCAGCCAGTTCATTTATTATGCCTCTTCAATGGTGTCATTTTAAGTAGAAGAAAATTTTGCCTGACATCAAAGGTTATGTCAAAAGAGATTGTTGGATTCGTTTAAATGTTGTAATTGTTGTCTTTAAATCCACAAAGCCTAACAAAAAGAATTCTTGCACAATTCTGTTAGACAGGTATGTATTGATATTTTATGTACATACACTCACTACATTCTACACATTTCTTAACAATGTCGATCCCATTGAAATATCAAAATATTCAAGTTGGGAACATTTTTCAAACATGTATTATACACATTTTTCATAAAACCTGACAGCAACATTTCAACACAACCGGCGAGAGGAAGGAAAAGTAAAAACGACGAGGGTCAAAGGTGTTGTTGGTTGAAAGGGGGCTGGTGGAGGGCAGCAGCTCTGCACTTAAGGCGACCTCGCGGGAACCATGACGAGAAGGAAGGCTGACATTTGCAGAAAGTCAGTCGCAAAGAGATCTTTTTTTGGGAAAGGGTCACGTGATGGCTTTCATTTCGGTGTGAAACTGGCGAGCATCCTTTCACTTCTTCAGAAGCATCTTAGCAAAGTCTGCATTGGACAAACGCTTTGCATCTCCGCCGGCTTCCTTCGACGTCGTCCCGTTCTCCACTTTGCCCGCTTGACCGCTCTGGCGATTCAGAGAGCGAGGGAGCAATGACAACTGTGTGCGTCCTCGCCCTCTCCTGGGGGGGAGGAACAAATGTTTCATGACAAACAGTCGCCGAGAGGACTGAAGAAGCTTCTGGTGAACTTACGCGCCGTGGACCTGTTGAGGCGTCGGGTTTGCGGTGGGCTGACTGGGACCGGGCTTGCTCGTGTTCCGGCGAGGAGGGTTGCTTATGGCGACGGAGATTCTGTTCTGGTCGATGCACATGCCGTCCATTTCCAGCACGGCCTGAGAAGCCTGCGCTTCATTTGCAAATTCCACATAGGCCAAACCCTGCGCAAGCGCACAAGCAGAGAGAAGCTCGGACGCGTCCTCGTCACTCTCGTCACCGCCGATTTGCACCTGCAAGTCTCACCTTGGGCTTTCCGGAACGGAACGTAACCAGACGAACTTCCTTAATGGTGCCGTGATTCTTGCCGATTTCTTCCAGCCGCTCCTTGGTGCAGGAAAATGGCAGCCCTTGGATGAAGATTTTGTGTTTTTCCATAGATGCGTTGTACTTGAACACCTACATACAGATGGAAATTTTTCTATTATGCAACACGAAACAAAGGACACATTTTGCAACAAAGCAATTGTTTGTGGTTTTAATTAACAGAATGCAAGGTCAACTTTTTTTTTTGTTTTTTAATATGGTCTCTCGACATTGAATGTATCCCCTTCCATCAACTATTTCGTACTTACCTTGAAGTCCGGGTTCTTGTTCTTGTCGACACACGGCGACACAAACATCGGCCTGCCCTCCACTTGCCGTCTGTCCAGTTTGAGCGCTTCTGAGACGGACTGGCAGCGTTCAAACTGCACGTAGCCGTAGCCCCTGAAGCTCCCTCTGTTGGTTGAGACCAGGCGGATCTGTTTGACAGGTCCACACGTCTCAAAGAGTGTCGTCAGTTTGGCCTCGGGCTCCTCCAGGGCGTACGACAGGTTGCTAACGAACACGCTGTGCTCATCGCTCCGAAGCTCCGTTTGGTGGTTGCTTTGCTTCTGGCCGGCTTTGTTGAATTCAGGCCTGGTTGAACCTTCGGAGCCGGTCTCAAGGTCGTCAATTTCAAGAGTCATGATGTGCTCCTCTTCGCTCGGCTCACGATTCCCTCTGTGTCGCTTCGGAGCTTGTTCGGTCAATGGCACAGAAAACAGATTTTTTTCCCAAGGAACGAGTTTTCCGAGGCCAGAATGACGGATCGGCGTATTTGGGAGAAGATGTCGATTACCCGCATGGTCAGTCCACTCATCGCGGTCCGGCCCGTGTTCTGCTTTCCTCTTCTCCCCAAATGGTCGCCCCTTCGGAACTTTCTTCTTGTCTGCTTTGGCCTTGCGCCTCTGCTGCGATTGTTCCTCGTCCTGTTGAGCCCGGACGGCTTCTCTCGCCGCCACCTGACAAACGGAAACGGAGCGAAGCTACTCATGAGAATGAAAAGCTTGGAAAAGTCAGCCAGGCTCGAACCTTTGCTCGTTGTTCATGAACCCAGTTCAGACGAGTCTCGCTTTTCAGGACGGCCGCATCCCAGTCCTCCAACGAGCCTGCAGGTGAAGACGCGTCATGACAATGTCCCCAAATGTCATGTCCGTCCGTCCGTCCGTCCGTCCGTCCGTCGCACGCGTGGCAGCTCACCTTCCACTCTCTCGAAATTGAGCAGGACCTCACACACGTGTTCGGGGTAGTCCGAGGTGCACTGGACCGCTCTGTGAAGCGCTTTTCGACAGTGGACAGAATCTCCGTACGCTCTGGACACAAAAGCGTGAAAGGCGAGTGACGCCGCTGTGCGCTTTGTTTGTTTGTTATCGCGCTTGGAACGGGACGCGCTGACAGACCTTTCCAGGTTATAATATTCCAGCCACATGTTGGCATATTTGGCATTCCCTTTCGTCATGATGCTGTCCCACAGTTCTCTGGCTTTTTGCATGTTTTTACAATGAAGTGCCTGTGAGGAGGACAAAAGAAAGGAGTCGAGTTTTTTCACGGTTGCACACAAACAGCAAATACAAAGGAGGGCCATCCTTTGAAAAGAGTTGCCATAGTAACACAACTTGCCTCGATCCTTGCCCAGAGCTGCATGATGTTACAGGAAGGGTCTCCACTTTCCCCGAATCCTAACGTCACGACACAAAGAGTCAGACTCCAAAGTGACGCCAACAGCGCATTTCACCTACTTTCTTCAACATCTTGCTTCATGTAGTCCAGACAGCGAGCGAAAGATCCTCGAAGCTCTTCCAATTCTTGACTTGACTCTGTGACGTGCAAGTTTCAACCAGGTTGATTAGAGGTTGGGAATTTTCATTTCAGCTTTTTTTTTATTGACTTAGTGTTAATTAGTTGTCAGGACGGTTCTGTTTGTTTTGTTTGGGGTTTTTTACATTAGTTTGAGTTATTTCAAAAATGCTTCGTTTCACTTTAGTTTTAGTTCGTGTCAGTATTAGTTTTGGTTTTTCAAATCTGTATTACTTATGTTCAATATTTAATAAACATCATAGTAACGTGAAAAAATAACACATTTCTGGCCTAGCGTTGCCCTTCGGCTGAGTGAAATGAAAAAGCAGGCGAGCCGATTGGAGGCAAAAGTCAAGCACGCAAAATTGTGAGTGACCTCATCCGAAGGTGCTTTTCTATTGGCTGCTGCAAGATGACGTCACTTCTGTGTGACACACTTTCAACCATCCTTCTTGCATTAATATTGAAATCAATATACTTATAATCACATTTAAAATGACTCGCGTATACATTCATGACCAGAGGATATTATTTTAGTTTGTTTTGTCAACATAAAATGTAGTTTCAGTGAGTTTTCACTTTGTTAAAAAGCATTTTTGTTTTTTGAAGGAAAATGTTTGAAAATGTGAAATCACCTTGTTCCAAAGACACAAAGTCGTGATTTCATTGGTGCTGCGCTCACCTTGGCTGAAATCCACACATCTCCTCAGGTAGTCGAGAAAAACCTGCCAGATCTCCACGTAATCCCTCGCTTGAACGAAGCCTGCATTCAGAGCCTTTTCAAACAAATCTGTGGAAAACATCAGAGTCTCGTTCAGTCGTCGTTTCCGCAGACACGTCGAACGGACGTCCGTCCGTCCGTCCGTCAGTCAGTCCGAGTGTTTGCCTGCGACAGTCTGCCGAGTGCCGCCGTGCCTCTCCACAGCTTGCAAATAGCTCTTCCACAGAGTCATGGTCCACGGGCAGTTTCTGACAGCGCGATCGTGAGTGGAGAGAACCAAATCTTTGATTTTCAGCTGACGGTCCTGGAAAGGCCAAAGTCAACGACTCAAATACGGACATGGTGCTTTTCTTACCACAAACATTACTACTGGCAATTTTGCCATCATCTGGGCTTCCCCCGGCCGGTGCTGTGGTGGGCCACCAGACTTTTCTTGTTCCCGGTCTGTCCCTGACCACCAGGACTTCTGGGGGGAACCTCGCATGACGTTACAAAACCGCGGGACTTCCACAAAAGTCATCGGATGAACACGTCATTCACAGCTGGTCGGTCACATGGCAGCCTGACCGAGAGCCCCACTCCGGATAACAACTCACGAGATAGGTGGTGTATTTGGTCCACATGTCCGGCACCAGGCAGTTCTCCACCAGAGTGCGCTCAAAAGTGATCTGGATGCGGGCCGGGTCCCCTTCCTTCGTTTCAAAGTCGATGTAGGCCTGATACTCGGCCAGTTTCGGGCTCTCCGCCACCAGCTGCAACAAAAGACGAGCGAGAAAAAGGACGAAGAAACAAACAAGAGAGAAGCAGTGAAGATGCCGTGAGCCAGCAGGCAACTCAAGTCCCAATCCTCATCGGCCGTCGGTTACCAGCGATTCTTCGAAAGGTTCGTACTTCTCCCGCTGCCGCAAAGCTGTTTTGTACTGACGCAACATTTCATCAGGAGGCGCATGCTCGGACCATTCTTCATATTCCGCATATGTTGCCTCCATGTCTAATCAAAAGAAACAAACGTTTTTTTAGTCCACAAAACACAAATCACGCATGTCCACAACATAATCATTCAAATGAGAAAGATGCTTTTCGTCAAAATGACTTTTGAAAAAAGCCCAAGGTTTTTGTTCACTTGATTCCTTTTGCTCTCTTCAAATGTGATTTTTTGTCAACCCGAGTCATGCACTGTGAATTTCCAGCCCACACAAACCGGCCTGCTGCCCATCTGGAGCAAGAGGACGACATCGTTACCCATTAAGGGGACGGCCAGCTGGCGGCGAAACAGCGTATGGATGCGCCGAAGCTGCTTGTTCAGCAGCTCTTGTTCGTCCCGGCTGGCAATCTTGCCCGGAGGAGGCTGAAAGGAAGACAATCGAAAATGAGCACAAGGAAAGTGAGCTCAGCAACAAAAAGAAATGTCGCCCATAATAAGAGCCTGGACGGCAGACATCTGCTCATCAGACTGACCTGCACTGTGGCCAGAACGGCATTCTCAAATTCTCGGTAGGCCTCCCACACCGTTTGGCCCTTGGTCATGTGAAGGCCAACGGCCGTGATGGCTCTCTCGAAAACAGATCTCACCCTTTCGATGCCACCTGGCAAGCCCATGCCACCAATGGAATATTGGGCGTATTCCAGCCAGATGTCTGGGCCTGAGCGGAACGACAAGACGCTGAAGATGGGGATCGGATTGGAACTCGATGCCGGACGTCTGCTTTCACTCACAAATGTAGTCTTTTATAGCCCTCTCAAAAAGTTCATTGACTTTCTCTCGATTTGGTTCGTCTTCAGTCAGGCCAATCTCATCCTTGAGCCAATCCAGCCAGATCTCTGTGGGGGGGGGTCACACAGAAGAGGTCGGCTATACAATTGATACACGTCAACTTGTTTCTCCGAGTCCGCACCCGCAGCGGCGACACACCAACCTTCTGTGAGAGGAAAAAGTTCACTCATCTTCTGCCTCGCCTTTCGCAGACGTGGAAGCTCACCGTCGTGCTTCAGCAGTTTGATCAGGTCAACATGGCAGTTGTAGTCGAAGGCATTGATCGATAGCTCCAAAACACACAACAGTATCATTCAACATCTGGGATTTGTATCGTTTTTTGACAATCGTTCATAGTGAGACACCATTAAATTCATCTTCCGTTCATGCAATCTACCAAAGTCCGGTACTGACATTTCAACGTTTCAACTCAAAGGTTATGACCAAATTTGTGTAACGCCATAATGAGGTGCCCAGTTGCCTCCATAAATCAGCTTTTTTATTTGATTCTTTTATATTTATGGCCTGGATTTGGTTCAGTTTCTTCCTTGTAGTATTTTCATATATATTAGGGGTGTTTTGATCAGGCTTTTATGCTGCTGACTCCGATACTGATCATCCATGAGTCAGATTGGCCAATACTTTATACCAATTTGTATCAAATGGATTAGAAGCATTAATTTTTTGTGTTGTTGTTGTTGAAAAAACATTCCATCCAAATTTACGTCTCTCAATTATACAAAAACAGTCAGAGCACAGAATGCACAAAAATGCCCACAACTGTCTAACGTTCTTAAACTTTCTTATCGTTAAGATGGAACTACAACGCATAGAGTATTTCTGCTGAAGTTTATGTGAAAATTGAGTGCGTGTAGAATAACAAACAACAAACTTTGTTTACTGACCCAAATATGAAGAATTGCGCATTTAGTAACACGTGACCATTTGGACGTTAGATTTCGTCTTGAATCTGTGACGTCACAAAGCAAACGTTGAGCGCGTGTACTGTCATGACCAGTTAGCAATAAGTTAACATCACGTCACGCCAATAACGTCGTCAATGGAAGCCATTCAAATAACTTTCGCCAACAATCGTTGGCTCGAATCCGACGTGAATGCAAATAGCGCAGCAAGCTTTCACCTGCCAAGTTGTTTCGTACTCATTCATTCGCCTTTAGCTACTCGGCTAGCATCACTCAAATTAAGAGTTACCTGCTCTTCCAGGCGTTGGATTTCCGCTTCATTTTCCTTCTCGTCTTCTGACGTCTCGTCCTCTTCGTCGTCCGAATTGTCTTCTCCCATGCCGTCGCTCTCCGAGTCCATTTCCTGCTCGTCCATCTCCGCGTCGCCCTCTTCCATATCTTGCAAATGCGTAGTTTCTGCGTTGCTCGCCGCTGCCATGTTGAAAAGATTGTCTGCCTGGTAACAAGCCCAAAAGCCCCCAGTCCCTAGTTGTAATAGCAAACGCCGGTCACGAGTGGGCGCTCCGACCCCGCGGCCCCGACCGACAAACCGTGTTTATCAACAAACCCGCTTGACTCGTGTTTACTCGTACGTTTCCGGAACTTGTCGGGTTCTGAACATGGCGATGGCCTTACGAAAGTCCTCGTTGTTGTTGAACACAAGGTTGCTCTGTCCGGAGCTCAAAATACTCTGCTCATATCACAAGAAGGTAAGCAAATGGATCGTTTTGACACCTTATTTATGTATTGCAACGAAGCTCTATAGCGTTTGTCAAGTGGTTTGCGCATGTGCGTCCTGCCTGTTTGTTTCAGTTACCGTGCTCAGGAAAAAGCCGTTGTAGCATTTAATCGATATATTTGACATCCAGCTTAAAGGCAATGACCTAGTACGTCTTTGTCCTCGAATAGTAAGTCAATTTAGCGCTCTGCTAGAATCAATGTGACTTATTGTCGTTTTTTTTCCCACCATGTTTGATATTTGTGCACACTCAGACAACTTTGGCATACTAACAGAACAAACGTGCTACTAGTGGGCCTTTTGGTGTCACAAGTAGTATCCAGAAGGCTTCTATTGCATGACATGTGCCAGCCAGTTAGGCCTAACAGCCCAATAAAAGGCAAAAAGTGGTACTTACTGTATGGGGAAAAAAATGGATGGATGGCTTCTACTAGTGAGCGGAATTGTCTTTGTAGTGAGACAAAGAGCATCTAAGTACTACGTGGACCTCAGCTGAATGGAATAGATCGAGAATAAACGCTGTAACAGCTCTTCAAACATGGCGAAACAAACATCGGTCCTGTTGTGTTCTAATGATTCCCAACTGTCAATGATAAGCAGGTCTTATTTCCTTCTGAAGGTTGTGGACCATTATGAAAACCCAAGAAATGTGGGCTCTTTGGATAAAAATGCCCAAAATGTGGGGACTGGTTTAGTGGGTGCACCAGCTTGTGGCGACGTCATGAAACTCCAAGTAAGTCAAAACAAACGAGAAAAAAAATAATAATCTGCTTTTTGTCAAGCGGATCAACTGCTTCGTTGTGTGTGTTTTTGTTTTTTTGTAGGTTGAAGTGGATGAAAATGGAAAGATCGTGGACGCCAAATTTAAGACATTTGGCTGCGGCTCAGCCATTGCTTCCAGCTCTCTGGCAACTGAGTGGGTGAAAGGGAAGTCGGTGAGAATGCAACATTTCTGGAAAACAAAAAAACAAACAAAAAAAAAAGTCTTATTTGGATCGATTGAGGTTGTTGCTTTCCTCTTTTCTTTTCTTTTCCTGCAGATTGATGAAGCTTTGAGGATCAAGAACACCGACATTGCAAAGGAACTCTGCCTTCCGCCCGTCAAGCTTCATTGTTCCAGTAAGCAAACAAATATTTCCATGCAGAAATTGATCCTACATGGCAGATGTTGTTTCAAACGACTCAAGTGTCGTTCGTCTTCAGTTCGAAATCCAACTCGCTGTTTTCTTCTCATGTTTCAGTGCTTGCAGAAGACGCCATCAAAGCGGCGCTGTCGGACTACAGAATAAAACAGAACAAAGAGGAGCAAAGTGTCAAAGCCAGTGCTTAATTCGTCCTCAGTGAATATCCGTCATGGGTCGGTGTACCTCAGGGATGTGTCACGTGCGTTGTCACAGCAAGGGTTGAACTTCTTTCTTTATGGATCATTGCTTTTTCTTCTGCCAATAATGTAACAAAACTATTGCTCAATAACATTGACTTTTCTGATGCTTTATTAACTTTTTTTTTTTTTTAAGCATCAATCGCATACTTACCAAATAGCATATCAACAAAAACACTCATATGGAGTTGAATTTTGTGATGGAGATTTTGAAACTGGAAATTAAAGGTCAATATTATCAAAAATTCATCTGTGTTCATCAAAAAGTGTAAAGAAAAGATAGTTTTATCACCACTGACTAATATTCAAAAGCATCACACCATGTTCCTAACTTTTGGGGAAATAATATCTGTAAGTGTGTTGGGGTTTTGATCAGAGTTTTGGTCTTTCTGTGTGGCCTTTGGATGTTCTCGTCTTGGGTATGCTTGAATTTGTCTTTGTCAGCTCAGACATTTAACACTCTAAAAGTCTCACTTTCCTCCGAGGGACACGTCAAGAAAAATACAAGCATATTCGTGTGTTTTTTTGTTTTTTTCAGAAGCAGCATCTTTCTGTAAGGCAAATAGTTGAGGATTTTTACAAGAATGAATCATTTCTGTGATATTTTCACCATTTGCTCCTTGACAGAGTAGAAAATGGAGGAAAACATTTTTCTTTTATTCACCACAGTGTATCAAGAAAAATGTGACTTTTTTTTTATTCTTCATTTGCATATTTAGAAAAGTTATGCAGAATAATATGAAAAGAAAAATGCACTGAGCTGTCACCAACTTCTTACAAATGTAATTATGCCATCTAGTGGCAGAAAAATGACCAACACAAAATATCACACTCACTTTTTACTGTACATCTTTTTCATTTGAACTCAGTTTTATGTATTATGAAATGACTGAATCAATGACTAAAAGATGCAGCCATATTTCTATTTAACATTTTTTTCCGCTTTTATGTGCACAACAGTATGAAACAAAAAAAATGTACATTGAGAACAGATATAAAATGTGCAATATTAATCATGAGTTAACTATTGAAGTCATGCGATTAATTCTAATCGCCTGACACCCTAATATAAAAGAAATGGATTGGTAGCAGATGTCACGGGGGCCGTTTCAAAATGGACGTCGGGTTTGGACCTCCCATCAGTGTGCTGATGTGATGAAGCGGAGGAAGCGTTTTTTTAGCACGAGCAACAACAGCAGCATGACGAGGAGCAACAATACACACAAAAACGCCAGCAGCCACCTGAAAAGGGAGCGAAAGAAGTCGGGGGTGGGCAAGGTCGCGTCATTCTGCTTGGAAAAGGAAGATGGCGTCCCTGTAGGATGGCTCGGAATCATCTGAGAGTCGTGAAGAAGGCTGCCGGTGTCTTGCTTTTCCTCACGAGGGTTTGGAGACGAAATGCTTTGGGCTCCGTTCAGCGACAAACAGTCGTCAAATGCCACGTCGGGCCCAACGACTCGCACAGAAGCAAAAGTGCCGGCTGAAGGCAGCAGCAGCCGGCGGGACACCGACACGCCGCAATGCAACCGAGTGAACAGATGCGGAGGATCGCAAGGATGTCGTGTCGGGACCACATGCTGGAACCAACTCTGCAAAAGAATCATCACATACGAGGAACTGCTTTGTCCGTTCGACTTGCTCGGAGATGAGCAGCCTTGTGTCGTCTTGCTCTCTTTTCAAGCTCCTTCCTCTCCTCTCCGATTGTTGAAAATTGCAGGCTGGCGCTCATCAAAGTTGAAAGGACTTCTTGACTTGCTGCGTTACCGATACTGGATTTTGAAAAGCTTCCTTTGTTCTCCGCAATACAAGAAGTTTGAAAGCGTCAATACAAATTGGCGGCTGCGCTCAAGCAAGCCGGTCGACCTGCGACCATCTGGTGATGGCCAACTTCCATTTTCTTCTCATTGTTTCGCACCTGATTGACGAAAGAGGTGGGAAGGTGATCTAATGACATCAATGAAAGATTCCTCTCACTTGATAGTAAATTTACATCCACGACTGCATTGGAATGTTGGAAAGCCATGTTTTTTGTTTTTTGTTTTGTTTTGAGGTGGTACTTGGTTGTAGGGGGGGGAAAAAGATTCATATTCAACCAGTGCTTTGGAGCTAATGTGTCGCTTTTATTCAAACTGAGCATATAATTTTTTAAATAATAATCTTTGTAAAGGACTGTTACAATATAACTCTTGAGAAAGATTGTGTTACATGTGCAACTTTACTTGTAATGATGTATTATATACGCAACTGTCCCTACAATTTAAGTGTAGGGTGTGTGTATGCATAAATATTACATAAACACAATTAGCCACAGTTTTATTCAACAGGAGTGAAGCAAAGAACAAGAGAAAAACAAAACAAAACAGCCCCATAGTTATGATACAAATTGTCAAAATTCTAACTTTTCACATTTAGATGAGATATTTTTAGTTGTGCGTAAACAGCACTCGGATAATCTGTAGTTTGTCAAAATCAAATCAAATAAATATGTAAATAATCCACCGTCCCAAAATCATCATTCATGTACTGGCAAATATATTGTCACTATTAGGAAAAAAAGAAGAAAAAAAAAAACATGCTCCTGTTGCTACTTTGCAGGAAAAAAAAAAGTATATATAATCGGCATGACTAATTTAATGTATACATAAGACACAAAGCACAAAAAAAATCACGTTAAGCAAACACACGCACACACACAAATAATGAGCATCAACATGTTTATATATAGTTTAATATATGTATATTAACATTTAAATTGTCTTTCCATGCTGAAATTAAGGTCTCAAGTTTTTTGTTTTTTGTTTGCACAGTGTTGGAGGATAATAAGATTAATGCAAAGAAAAAAACTAGCTAATTAACCTGTAATTAAAGCGTATAAAGGAAAGTATTGAATGTAATCAAGACGAAGTTTTATGGAAACTCGTAGCACGGAAAAATTGATTTGCAAGATCATTTGTCTTGATTGCATTTTTACAGCAGGACATTATGAGGAGGTTCCTCTGTCTTGGCAGGCATCTTATGTTTTAGTATTTATATAGGCAAACACCACTAAAGGGTATGGATAAAATGTATATATTACTATTATTTTATATGATTATTTTTACTCCAGAATGACATTGCTGAACATGACATCAACTGTGCTTATAATAGTACCTTAAAAAAAATTAAATAATAATAATAATAATAATAATAGTACCTTTTTTTTTTTTTTTTTTAAGTGTTCTCTTTCACATACAGTATTTCCCAGAGGGATCAATAAAGTCAAGTCGAAGTCTATTCTGCAGCTACTATAAATTCACGATCCACAACATTAAGTACATCTTTGCAATCAAATAAAATCCAGTACAATAGTTGACTCCAAAATTTGATTGACAATAACCGAGACATGACGCTATTGTTAATGTTAGCCATATTGTAAATGTATTTTTTTTTCTCAAATATAGCATTTTGATACACTACATTAAAAAATAATAAAACTATGTAATATTGGTAGGTTTACCAAAGATTGTGACCAGTACGTGATTTGTCAATAGAGTCCAATTCCATTTTTAAGCCATTTGAGCTTTTATTCTGTTAGCCTTGATATCAAACTTAAAGTCCATATAAAGTGAAAATAAATATGTATATAAATTTGACATGCCATAGAGATAAGTGTTGCTAACAACACCGACAAATTTGAATGATTGACAAAAAAAGTAGATATAATAGGAGGCTTCAAAATGGTGGAAAAAAAGTCAAGCCGTTATCTTTGTTTTTAAATGTCGTGGGTGTGTCTGTCAAATGTGTGAAACCACGTCCCACTATTTTTATTTTTTCAATGGATGCTACTTTGACAAGTTACTTTCTTATGCCTACACACTCACGGCCGCCATATTTGAGCCATGAAAATCTATCTGCTGAAAGCTTCTGGTGGCTGTCAAAGATCCCACGGGGACAACATGGAGCTTTCCATGGCGACGAGAGCTGCTAGCCACAAGCTAGCCACAAGCTAGCCACAAGCTAGCCACAAGCTAGCTCACAAGCTAGCTCACAAGCTAGCTCACAAGCTTTCATGAGTCAGCCGGCTCATCCGCTTACGTCACCTCCTTGCTTGGGAGCTTAAAGAATGATACCAAGCTATCCTGTAAATTGTGGCATTCAGCAAAGATGCATTTTTGGGGTGTAGGTATAGCGGAGGCGATAGTGGTAGAAAAGAGTGGAGTGACTACTTGCAATCGCGGCGCATCAGCACTGATGCCAAAGAACGGGCGACACTGAACTCGTGAAAAACAGTTCAAAACTCGATTTCTCCACAATTCAGTACTGTGTAGTTGTCGGACTTTTTGCCTTTTCTGTAATTATCATCTGGGAGCAAAACTCTGAATTCACCAAAAGGGTCTTGAAGGAACATTTCGGCGTGACTTTGTCCTTACCAGTAAGACTCAAGCGCACTACTAGTAGAAGGACTGTGTCTCATTATTCACGTTGTGAGGCCAAACTGTGCACTAGACGGCATCTGTGAGTCACGACATGTCAACTAGTACATTTGGATGTCAAATAAATGCTCAAATGGCTTTCCATAATTTGTTGTGTCAACGCAATGCAAGCAGCAGGCGCGTCTAGTAGTGGACCTTCTTCAGGTGACAGGTGCAAACAGGCTGAGCGGAGGCGTGCTGCGCCTCCTCCCTGCGCTTCGTCTGCTCTTTGCGTTTGGGCTCCTCCCTCCACTTCTCCACCTCCTCCACCTCCATCTCCACCTCGCGGAGCTTCCTCGCCTCCGGGCGCGGTGACGACGCGACCTCGCGACCCCTCTCTCCTACCAGAGCCTTGGAGGGCACGCGCAGGTTCTTGGGCGAAGCGCCGCTCTGCATCTGGACCCTCTTGACGCGGTCCACGGGGTAAGGCCTGTCCCGGAACTCGTCGGAAGCTCCGCGTACGACGGTTTTATCCGCCGGGTGTTTCCTGGAAGCTTGAGGAGGGACCTTGTAGGCTTCCAGCTTGCGCTTCTGACTCATGGCAGAGGCGCAGCAGATAATAAAGACGATGAGGATGAGAACGGAGGTGACCACGATGATGATGAGCAAATGTTCCTCCAGGAAGTCCACCACCCTGGTCAGAACAAAGTCCTTCAGACGGATGATGGTCGTGGTGATGGTGTTGGTGAGCGCGGGGTTGTCGGAAGCGTCGGGAGCGCCGCTGACTTCCACGGGCGCGCGGGTGGAGAAATACTTGGGGAAGAGGAGCTCCAGGCCGTCATCGCCGCTCCCGTCCATGGACGCGTTGTAGAACATCGGCGCGGCCCGAGTCGTGCCGCAACGCAGTGACAGCAAGGTCAGGCAGGCCATGTGGAAAAGCAAGCGCGACGTCATCTTTCCTGCGGCCACCACAAAACAATTAGGGACCATACAAATTGTCACGTCACATTAGCATTGTAATTCAAGCTACAAATGTTCGCACGCCTGTTTGGATCTTGGCTCAAGTTTGGTTGTGCTCGTGTTGTTTGGTCTCACCCAAACTCCGAAGACAAGCGCAACCCGAATGAGCGCGAGTGCTATAGAATCACCCAAACATCTATTTTCTATTCCGTGTCGCTTCACTTTCATGGTGGGTGGAGCCCAGGGGCGGAGCTACATAGTCTCCAGCCACCTGCACATGTCGATGATTATTATTCAGAATTTGCCTTACCCCGGGTTTTCACTGGATGCGGTTGCGGTGCGGTTGCAGTGCGGTCCGGCGACGCAAGCAATTAGATTCCATTCATTCGAATGGTGCAGTCTACACCGCTTGCGGGTGCGTTGCGTGTTGACTGCGGAAGGCTTGCGGCGTGCCGCAAGCCTTCCGCAAGGATAGCCTATTTTCTATTTTTGCCGGACGCCGCAGCGGTAGGCCTCCGGCAAATGGCAAGCTAGCACAAAACACATCGAGCGCGACAGGAAGACCGAGGCAGTTTCAAAATAAATTTCCGGTTACCTTTCAGAATAAAATACTCGCCAGCTCCTATTTCGCAAGTTTTTCAGCAAAACGTGACGTGGGCGTCGCCGGGCCATGTGCTCATTCACGGTTTAGACACCAGCGAACATGGACGAGGAGAGGTTTATATTGGAGGTGGAAAACCACAAAATAATATATGACACGGCACATCGTTTTTATAAGGACTGTAATGTATTGTGAGTTTGATGTTCGCTATTGCTTGTTGTGCCCGTCTCGCTTGCCGTACTGAGCGGCAGCCGGACCCGGAAGACAGAAATAAAGAGTGGACCCGCACTGACCCGACTCTCGTTATTAATATACTTTACAAGGACAACCAAAAAAAGGATGCTGCATGGAATCTCATATCTTTCTGCTTCTCTGTTGAGCAGACTTTCTGTATGTTTGTCGTTGTGAAATGCCACATGATCGCGCGCGCGCGGTCCCGCGAGACACGTTGGGAAGTGGGCGGCGACGGAGCTGCCGGACCGCAGCTGTGCGGAGCCGGTGTGGATTGACAAAAAAATTGACCCGTCCGGAGCACGCAGTCAAGACGCACCGCACCGCAACCGCACCGCAACCGCATCCAGTGAAAACCCGGGGTTACTATCGTTTCCACATGGTCACATTGCACTGAGGAACTTGGATGCTCTGCCGCCATACATCGTAAATACATAGATTTATGTATATTTCTGTTTACAATATGTTTTATGCACCCCCACTAGTGTAAACATATTCTGATTAATATTGTGTTTGTGGAATATGAATAAAGCAGCAAAATCCAGCCCATTATTATCCATCCATTTTGCCAATTTCTGTCGACTGAAAATGACATCACGGTGCCTCAGACCGCCACAGCTCACCTGTATTCTGGGTTTGGTCAGGTGGTGTTAGCATTGTGATGTCATTTTCAGTCGACAGCTGAGATGGATTAAAAAAAAAAAGGGAAAAAAAGTGGGTTTTGATGCTTAATTCATATTTTACTAACTTTTTACACTCATTGCGCAGTGGGCACATATCGGAAAGATTTTTTTCTTCTCTTTACTACCCTTTTAAACAATATTATGACTCATTTGATAACACCAGAACTCATTGTTTATCCCTAGTCTGGGTTTTATGAAATATAATCTCGCCCAACACATTTATAATACAAGCAGGTCAAAATACATGTTAACAAAAAAAAAACAACTTAAGAATTGTGAAGAATTGTTTTCTTTAGAAATATGGGCAGCCGTCTGTGACAATTGATCACCGATTGGCTGTTAGCTAGCCGATCAGTGCATGACTAGAAGGAGACTGTGAGATAGCACAACACAAAAGCAAAAAGACAGCAAAACGCTGCTTTTTACTTTTGTTCCTTCTTGTGTGCATTTTAATTGACAAAATCTTGACTGTTGATGTCGTCGCCTGTGTCATGTCGTGTCGCCAATGCAGACTTGCCAACGTGTCGATAAAGTTTTGGCCCATCATCCCTTTGCTGGAGCTTATCCAAGCTAACTTTAGGCAAACTTTAGGCTTTAAAATGAAATGTGACTCTTGACTAAAAAAAAAAAAAAAAGTACGAACGGTGCATACTTTCTTGCTTGCTTGCCTCAATGAGCTGATAGCTGGTCCTTGGTTGCTTCCAAGTTCAGGAAGCAACTTTGAAGATTCAACCTTATTTTTGTGACGCCTTGGTGGGTCCAGAACATTAAAACAACAATCTTAACTACAAGTTTCACCTTGATTCAGGTTTCCTTCCATTTCCCATCTTGCAGCAGATCTATTTTAACCGGCAGCAGACCCGTTACTTATTTGGGGTGGAGACAGCCAGTTTGGTGCTGCGGGCCTTCTAATTTGGAGGCGGGAGAAGCCACCCACCGACCACACGAAAGCCAGCAGGAAGTTCGAGTCCAGATTGGGCGCAGAGGCGTACGTGGGACAACCAGCGGCTGCGGCTGGGGACTCTATACTTACACTGGGCACCAGCTGCTGTGGGCTGCTATAGCTGCGCACTCACTCACAAATATGGTGACTTGCTCAGGAAAAGAAAAAAAAAAACCTATAGCATGTTTTCCAGAGCAAATGGAAATATCGTCAGTGAACATTTCAAGTGTGGAACCTACAGGAGAGGACAAAAACAAAGAGGGCGCTCCTCTTATTGACAATTATTCAGGTCCTCCTTCAATCCCCATAATTAGGCCAGCATTACACTTACTACATTAAGTTGGTGGGGCCACACAATACAAATGCATACCGATTATAGAATCATGTCACTTAACCAAACAGGTAACCTAATGGAAATGATTTGCATTTATTGTAATTGATGTCTTTCCAGACCATTTATTCACTTTGTGGGTCATAGTAGAATTTAAAAATACGCGACGAAGACAGCTTAAATTCTTGGTGAGAATGCCTTTGAAAAAAATAAATAAATTAACACATTTGTCAGCAAATCATGCCGATACAAGATCTAATTGCAAATGATATATTAGAAAATAATTAATCTTCAGAAACAGATCAGGTAACGTAAAAAAAAAAAAAAAATACACACAATAACTAATGCAATAATAAAGCAAATGCCAGTCCATACTTACAGGTTCTCCTTCCTGGTTGATGTGAGCTGAAGACAGAACGAAATGTGGAGGAGGAGACTTCATTTCCGAGCTTTCCGTCCCCGTTATAGTGGAACTTTTCTTTTTTTCCCTTTTTTTTGTAACCGCTCCCAGGAAAGTGATGTCCATCCCTCCATTTCCAGCTTCTCCTCCCTCGTTTTTTCCTGCTCGCTTTATGACAAGTTTGAGACGCTCGAGCGCAATAAGAATTCAAATGGATTCGAATTCTGACAGGGGCCCTCGAAAACACAAATGTGCAGCATTGATGTACTTTTGGGCCTAAACCCCCCGTTGAAACCTCTTAGTATACACTTTTGCATACCTTTCCTTTTGTCAGACTTTAAGAAGAGTATTTCTGCACAGACGCCACCAACATTGCGCACTGGCTGCCTTCGATGTCCTTCGATGACATTCAATGACCCCGTAGATGAGCCGATGATGTTCCTTCCATCTTCCGTTGACCACGTTGCATTTGCTACACGATGTTGGCCCGGCCATGTTTCAGGCTATTTCGGTCCACAGCGGGGCGACTCCCAAATCCCAAACCTGCAGCGGCTCTCTAATTACGTGGCCTTGATTACAGCCTGTCGCCGCGGCGCGTACATGAGCAGCAACATGGAGAAAGCAAACCTCTCATCGCAAAACACGTGTACAGGCCAGCATATTGAAAGGCTTTTAGAAAAGGACAGTACTTATCACAAGTTATGAAGAGTCTGTATTTGGGGCATTTCTTCCTTCATGTCATGATGGTAAAGGCTGCTCAGAGAGCAAAGTGGTCATTTAGTTAAACGTTCCACTTTACATGTAACTAGCATAAAAAGCGTTTCATTTTTTTTTTTTTTTAATAAAAGGTTCATGCCAGTGGATGTACAAACTGGGACGGTAACATGAAAGGAGAGTCAACCATTCACTTTAAAAAGTCTTTATTTTTGTAATCAATGTTTGATACTTGCAGCAAGAAAAAGAAAGAAAAATGCTCGAGCGTCAACCTGGTTCATTTTCACTTGATATTTCTTTGATTTTGAGGTTTCAAGCTCTTGCATTATGGCAAGGTGCAGGGAACATAAACAAGGAGAAACATTTAAAACCCACCCACCCTACAAACACCCTCTTCGGCACAGCCACAAAGCAGAGGATTTTTTTCTTTTTTTAAGCATCAAAACAGTCATTTACACGAGCTTTCACTCATTTTCTAGACCTAAATACAAACATATCGTTCAACTCGAACTTCCAACCTACAGTGTCCCTTTGGATTAGTCGTCATTCTCTAGTTTTCGAAACCGAACTCCGGTGCCAGCAGCACAAAAGTGTCCCACTATATTCCATCCAAAAATGTTATTTTTTTTTTTTGTCTTTAATAGCTCGGAAAAAGCCATACTGCAATGATGAGATGCTTGATTTGAGATGTCATCTATGAAGCAGACTTGCTCCAAGTTGTACATTTTGGCATCCTTATTAAGTGGCTTCATATCTTCCTTTTACAACGTGACTTAAACTACACACGTAAACACACGACAGTTCTCGACAAACTCTTGCACAGTTGCGCCTGTGGCACTTTCAGGGCTTTACAGTGGCAACAAATTTGACAAACACGTTTACCCGTCTTTTTCCCAATGAGAAGCAGATGGAAAATAATCTAAGTTGATCTTTTACACAAGCTCACGAGACAATCGGGGTTTTTGTATATGAAAAAAAAAAAGAAAAAAAAAGTGGAAGTGCGAAGAGGGACATAAACACAGCTGGAATGAGAAATAGGCTTAAGAAAATATAGTGATGTAAAAAGCTCAAAATATTCAAATAACCCACCACCCCTTTTAAGAAAAGATGGAATGTCCTCGCACAAGACATTAAGGAGGCACATTGTCACACAATTGTGTTGGGAATAGTTTAAGAAAGGCAACCTGACGATAGTTGTGTGTGGAATGTGCCAGAAGCTCTCTCAGAAGAAAAAGGACATTTTATCAATAGGTTTTATGTTCAATTATACAAGTGCAAGCAGAGGAATGCTTGAGTAAGAATGTTAGAATGACGTTAGAAGAAGATAGGTAGATATTGATTTGTGCAGCCTCAATCATCAAGAAAAAGTCCTCCGAGTGAACATAATGTAAACAAATAGTCCAATTTGTCTACGGAACAATTTTGTAATATGACAATGAAACAGTTAAAAAAGGAAGAAACAAAAAAAAAAAGCAACGCTCGTTTGGAAGTTATTTGGCCCTTTTGTCAAAAATGGAAAGAATAGTTGTTAAGACATGTTATACAAGTCAACAAAATAAAAATTATTAAAAAAAACAAAGCTGCCACAGAACGAAAGCGAAAGAGTTGTTTGTGAGGGGAGGGGGAAAGAAAAGAACAGTAGTTCCTGCAAAAGATGATTCCAACTGTGTTATGCAGAGGTTTGGGTCTGGCTAGGAAAAGCACATCTGGAATGTTGCAAGGCAGCCGTCATTCCAAACGCTGCCATCGAGATCGGCAGCCAACGGAACGTGGAAGATTCCAGCAAAGAGTCCCTAAATAGCAATTTTGCCCATTTGCTCTTCAAGTTTGACAAGTCGCTTCTCCTGACTGCTGACCAGGTCCTTGAGGGCTTTCATTTCTTTCAAAATCTCTTCCAGCTTGGCGTCTGATTTCTGTGGGTACAGTAGCAGGATCAATTGTTATTGGTCAAGCAAACCACAAACATGGATTGCTCATTTGCATGATTCAATCTGTGTGGATGGCTGAAAACAGAGTGTAATATGAGTGCTTATTAAGTTGGCTCTGCTATTCAAAAGTTTGGGAGTAGTTTCTTGTTGTTGAATTTTTGAAACTATGTTCAAATATTGTTAATAAATGGCCTATATTAACTCATTTTCACTGAAGCATCCCAGCTGTTTTACTGGATTTTGGCTGATTTTGCAAGGCCCACAGAATATTGTGTTATACTGCTATAAAAACATGGAACCTAAATTCCATGAAAAGAGAAAACTGTATCTTAAAAAAAAAAAAGGGGAAAAAAAATTAAGAGTCTCTTCTTTCTTCAGGGAAAAAAAACAAAGTATATTTGTATGCGTTTGCGGCAATTAGCATGAGAGTACAGCTAAGTTTCATCATTAGGCTTTGCAACTTTTCTGGGGAAACCTTGATTACTTTATCCTCAGATCGACCCCAAATAAAAAAGCCAAACATTACGAATCTTTTGTGAGTAGTTTTTGTAAAAATCTACTCAACTAAATTAACACAATTAAACATTCATTTCAATGGTCAGACAAAATCTTACAACTGGTGGATTGTATATTTACAGTATTTACAATGTAACACTTTTTGTACTCAAGCCGCACCAGTCAAAAAAAAAAACAAAGTCACACAACACCAATATTACACACATGCTAAAAAGTTGTCGGCAATGTTCCACAACTATTTGCCAACCGGCAGAAGACAGCAAAAAGAAGAAATAGAGAAAAAAAAAAAAAAAGTAGTCATGGTAGCTAATTGGGGAAGATTTCCAATTAGTTGACACGCGGGATCTGCCACAAGAAGAGTTTCGTATTTACAGCAGCAAAAGGAACAATAACCGACCAGGATTCTCTCTTTGGCCATAATGTGACAATGGGTTCCGTTTCCCCCACCTTTGAACAGGGCACTTCTCATATCTGCAGCATATGTACAAATAACTGCTCATGCAGTCCAGATTCAACATTGATCCTGTTCAGAGTACATTATTGACAGATCAACAAACAATCACAATCACATTCACAATCACGCCAATCCTTTTGGACTGTAGTAGGAAGTGCGCAAAATTCAAAAAAGCCAAAACCAAGATTGGAATGCAGAGCATAACAACTTCTAACTACTCTTCCAATGTGATGCCAATCCAAATGAAATAATTTACTTAAAAAAAAAAAAAAAAAAAAAGAGGTACAGTATACGTCGTGTTCATTATTTTTGCAAATATTGCAGCAATACTCACGATTGTTGCATTCTGCGAGGCCGGGGTCGCGTTCTCTGTGCTCTTGGTCACCTTGGCATCCAAAATGTTCCTTTTGACAACGGTGAACTCCCGGATCTTGGTTGGAACGTAGCCATTTTTGAGCGAGATGAGGATGGGGTCACCATTCTTGCCCTCGAACCATTCCTCGGCCTCCAGGGCCGAGTCAGGCCCAGCTGTGTCAGGGTACAAGTCGTCCTGGAACAGGTCAGACTGACAGCCGAGAGCAGCGAGTCAGTGGTGGTGCTTAGTGTGGCTGAGTGTCTGGAAAAGGGTGACAAACTCACCTTTCTTGGCACAGTCATCACAATAGGCTCACATTTCCTTTCATGGAGTTTGTAGTACCTGGCCATAAACACAAAGTTCAACTATTAGAGTGCAATTGACCGTTTGGTGATCCTATGCTGCTCTCTAGTGGCGAGGACAAGAATCCCACTCCATATATTTGACAGTGGTTCAGGCCTTACCTTGCGATTTCACACTTGTTGACATCAAGGCCCCTCTTTGGCATGCAGCCAATTCCCCTCTGAGACTCCTTGGAGACATAGCTGTTCAGGAAGTGAACATACGGATCTTCATCCGTGATTTCAAAGTAGCGGATGCTGCTGTCACCCTGTCAAGACGTATACAAAAAAAAAAAAAAAGGAAATCGATAAATTACAGCGCTAATATCAATTTGGCTGAATCCAAACAAACGTACCTTTCCACAAACGTACACCATGTTGGTGTCTGGGTCATAGAAGGGCATGAGCACTCCATTGCTGGCGTCCATGCAATGCATAGTCATGGGTTCCTCAAAGTTTTGCTGGAAATAATGTATGCACATAAATGAGAGGTTCTGTATGAATGCACAAAGGTTGAATGATAAATTGCCTGAAATGGTGGTGGTGATTGAGTTAAACAAGGTATACTTACTTTCACATGCTAATTATTATGCTACAAAGATAATGCTCAACTTCCAAAGTTTCATGTACTACAAAGAGATATTTAAAAAAAACAAAAAAAAAAAAAACAGAGATATTTTAAGAGGCAAATAATTATGACATATTGCCAACAAATCAGCATACTGTATATATATATATATATTTATATCTAGGACTGTCTGTGCAAAATCGATTGCTCTTATTCTTGCCTATAGGAGGTGTGGCTGAAGTCTGATGAGAAACAATTCAGAGTGAGCAAAAGCACAAGCAGCAAAAATCAAACATCGCACCGTGTCCCAGAGGGCGATCAGTCGCTCACTCCGACGATTGAAACCGGTGGTGAGGACTTTGCCATCCTTGAGGAAAATGGCCCTCATGGGCCGAGCACCGTCATGTGCCTTTTCTTTCTCCTGGAAGAATAGTTCATACAAAATGTTGTTCTTCAAACAATTGGATCCCGCCCCCACTCGTTTGTTCCTCTTACGGCAACAATTTCCTCCTTGCGGGGGTCAATAATACGGACAGACTTGTCCTTGCAGGCGGTGCAGATGAGACTGCCGTTGCGATTCCAGCAAACATTGTAAATCATATCGGGATGCATGTCGTCCAAAGTGATCATGGCCTCGCCAGTGCCCACGTTCCAGATCATGATCACGTTGTCACAACCTGGCAAGGCGGTCAAAAGAAGGCAACCAATGGTCTCGTTTGACAGTCTCTCAACATATGACTTTGAGGCAGACAATATATTAGGGCCCCATAAAATTGGAGAAAGCCAGAAAGAAAAGGAGCTCGAACCTGCACTGAGGAGAACATTGCGAGCTGTCGGGTGCCAAGTGATTATGCCGACTCTCTTGGAGTGACCCTGCAGTTCCACTGCGGGCTCGGACATTGGCGAGACAAGGCCATTCTCAGGAATTTGCCACACCTGTAAAAGATCCAAAAGTTCAACCAACAGCAACTCCACCAAGGTTCATCTCACGCTATAAAGCCTCTTTCGCTTTATAAGATTCACAATTCAACTAATCAATCTTCAGATTAATTGACAATTAATTATCAATCTCCTGACATGTTACAGGCCAAATCAGGAAAAAGCACAATACAAGTTCATAGATTGGTAGTATGAAGAACCAAATGACAGGTAGTTGAACTTGAAGTCGCCTCAGAAGTGGATAACGTAGACGCCCTTACCATTTATCAGTATTGATGGAAAAATCAATTCTAAACAGTGACAGCACTAAAACAACCTTAAAAAAGCCAACAAATAGATGTGTGGTAAATGTATTATACAAAATAACCTCATGGGGGCAGCAGTGATCCACATGTAGCATGAAGGGCAAAATGTACAACTTTCGATATGTATGACCTCCTGGTTACTGGTGTTGAAAGAAAATATGAAGTAATTTCGTCAAAAATAAGGATTCTGACGTCTTTTTTTTTTTTTTTTTTTTTTTTTTTTAGAAACAATGGCTACCCTGGAGACTAACCTATTGTACAATGGCTAATAACTAAAGCATTGTGCAACAGTACAACAACCATAGATCAGGTTGACCAGGAAGAGCCATTACACCTCCAGGAAAGGAATCATTAGTGACATTTTATACATTCCATACTAGTTTTTGCACTACACTGTCAGATAAAAGGTGCTACATTTGTACCTTGAAGGGTCCAATGGCTTGTCACTGGGGCAGTACCCTCAATAGTGTGCCCTTTACGCAGGGTACATATTGGGAATTTTATGATTTTGACCGTTATGTACCATAGTAGGGATGTTCTATATCTATTTTGTTTTCAGACTGATACCAATTGTGAACCTTACAGGGAATTAAAAATGGACCCTTACAAAGTACCATTTTTTTCAGAGTTTATGTACCAAATAAGGTGGAAGAATCAACAGCTAAATTCTTTAAAACGCCAACCTCAGATGAAAAAAATAAAATAAAAAAAATCTCTCTACTATGATTTCTACAAAAAAAAACATTTGTGAGTCTAATCTAAACCAAAGGGCAAGGTCCGCACCCCTACATGAGTTACAGCAGGCCCGTCTTTCGCAATGAAAACGTGTCATTGCTTGTCAGTTGACAAACGCATGCTGCCGTTTCTCCTGAACAGTTCAGAAGAGCGGAAGGTGTAAAAATGTGCAGCAGATCTTACCATCACTGAACAGTCCTCAGAGCTGCTGGCAATGACCTGATCATTGTGGGGGCACCAGTCAATATCCAACACTGGACCAGTGTGACCGCACACTGTTGGGCAGACTTTGTCGATGCGTCCCGTCTGTAACGACAACAGGCGATGAAGTCAGTCTCCCCTGATGGATGAGTACGTTTTGAAATAGGATATCATCAATACATTTGCAAACAGGAAAAGGTGATTAAAAGACTCTTCCGTCGTGAGATAACGTACTAGTACTACAACGTTGCCACTTATTCAGCCATTCACATCAGTTGCAATGGCCATGCCACGGATCAAGACTGCGGCCTTTTCATCAGCACATGCTTCAGTGATTAAGAGCACTTTGACAGACAGGAAAGGGGTGGTAGGAATCACACCGACAACTTCAAAGATGAATACATGAGATGCACAGCTGTCAAAAAACGAGCACATATTTGAAGCCAGAAAGGATTTCAAGGCTTTACTGGAGCTGCAAACCAAGATCAGATCTACACCATTGCTGAACCTCACACAGTACTTAGGGAAAGTTACTAAATATACAGTAAAGGCACAGTCCTCAGATCACCACATCTGTCTTCTAAAATAACAATACTGCATCCTTTACATAACCAACTCGTGAACAAAATGAAGAGGGGGGGGGGAAAAAAAAAAAAGTCATGCATTTTTTTTTTTTTTTTACATTTTGGATAACCTTCCACAAGCTTCACAAAATAGATGTCTGAAATGTTGGCCCATTCCTCCTGTATGTCAAGTTATGGTTTCAATTGTATATTCCATTATGACAACTTATGAGAATGGCAATTGAGACAATTGATGCTAGCAATTGCTTATTGCTAGCACATTGTTACATTTTGCAGATATGCAGTGAATTCCAAACAAATCTCATTGTGATGAGTGTAAAGAGCTCGTATGCCACTGAGGGGCGAACATTTGTGATGCTAACGGATGTTGGTTTCACGTCAGGGCCCGTTCAAGGTTGCAGCGTTTTCTAAACAGTTTCAATGGTTCTCGAAATGCTCGTATCTCACTTGCAAGGCTGCGGCGCAGTGTTGCTTCTTCATCAAGCTTCATTCAGTGTTGCAAAGACACGTGACAGATTATCTCAACTCTTCTTTATACTGTTTTTCCTGACATCAAATTTTGAACATGTTCAAAATTTCTCTATGACAAGAAAACCAATGGAAGAAATATGAAAGCCATTGCTTTTCATTTAGTTTTATTAGCTTCCTCTGCACACTCAGGCTATGAGAAAGTTTGAATTAACCGTCTGACTGTGATGATGAATGAGCAACAATCATTGGGGGCAGAAGTGAGAGTAGTACAGTACAAGTTAGGCGTATTTTGCTACTATTAGTGCATTATAAATTAAGCAAACAAGTAACTCAAGGCCAACTGCATGTGGACTTTGTACAAGGGAGGGTCAAGTCTGTTTAATGTCCTGTGCAAATGATTAGGTATCCACTTTTGCAACATGCTGCTCCTCTGGGTAGTTTCGAGATAAGTGCATGCTGTTCGTCTGGGTAATAATGTCTAAGATAAGTGCATGGGAACAGCTAAAGTAACTGCTGACAAGCATTTATTTCATACACTCCCATTGTGGTGGTGCACGACTATTAGCTCTGGAACTATGCAGTCACCTGACTGACACAGTTGGGCTGTGGCACATACACCCCAACTCTAGTGATCAAAGTCCATCCAGAGTAGGTCAGACTAAATATTTTGAGTAGTATATGAGGGAGGAGTGGGCGGAAAATATATCACAAGATCTTGTCTATACATCACTGTGGAATCTGCCCTGAAGCTGAGAGAGAGGGAAACATTTGGCCCTGCTACTTCTGTCTCGATATTAGCATATATTTGATAAATGCAGAGTATGGGTCAGAGTATGATTTTTTGAAATTTATTGTACAAACACCAAGATCAATATTGGTAAAGCTCACACTCGTGCCAAAATCTCCATTCACTAACTCGTGTCACATTACGGCCAAAGGTGTGTCTTTTGATTCTGTAAATAGTAAACGCTTGTTGTGTGGGTGCAACATGCTAAAGAAAACGGAAGGATTTGCAACAGCCAAAAGAAAGTCAAAGAAGAAAATGAGGCCAAAGAGACCCAACTAGCCATCGCCCTGGTTTCAGCACGTGGCATGTGCCAGTCGTGCTGCAAGTTGTCACAGAAACAACAAGATCCAGGATACAAGCCACCGAAATGAGCTTACTCAGAAAGTGTCCGGGCTCTCACGTCTTTCAGGTAAAACAAAAGTGTGCTAAAAATAATGATGACAAATGAGTTCTTGTTCAGCTTGAAATAATGGAAGACGGAAGAGGAGGAGGTGGCACGGCCGCTGGCAAATGACGGACCAGCAAAAACTGACGTGCCCGCCTCTGGTGCACCAATCGATGCGACAGGATGATTGATCAACTTGAGCAGGCAACAGCAAACCGACAGTTCGGCTAGACTGCAGCCATTTTTAAAATTCCACACTCGGGCCTCAGCCAGCCCTGGCATGGGAATGGCAAATGAGAACAGAGCAGAAGGGGAACAGGGGTGTCAAATATTACCCAGTTTGAGGCATTAATGGCATGTGAGTGTATCCAATAAAAAAAAGTCAACAGATAGAATAAAATCAGTCAAGGAAAGTTTTTTTTTTTTTTTTGTAAAGGAAGGTTCTTAGTCCGTTTTTTAAATGCATTCACTGTCCGTGGAGCTCCGAGGTGGTCAGGGGCGGCCATTCCACAGTTGAGGAGCAGCAGCCTCGAAGGCGCCGTTGCCCATCGTCTTGAGCAGAGTCAATTGGCTCAACTATGTGGGTTGAGTCGAGTGAGGTTGGTGTAGCACCGTTTTGGACATATTGGAGCCTTTGGAACCTCTTTCCAGGGACCCCGATGACCAGTGCATGACCGGAGTCCAATGGACACGCCTCTCTGCAGCAGGATATGAGAGTGCTGATGGCGTCTTTGGCGACATTGAGGAGGTGTAAAAAAATTCTTGATATCATTGGCGAACCGAAACGCTACACTAAACATTGTCTATGAAAATCTAAACTTGTCTGCAATATATATTGACAAGTTTGACTTCTTTTGGTCTGGGTGCAGCCCCTTTTTTTTTTTTTTTTTATTTAAATTCTCATTATCCTTATAAATTTCATTAACAGCTGTTTCAGGTTTGCAAATTCCAACTCTGTCGTCCAGACAACATCAATAACAAATGCTCCAAATGTGAGCAAAAAAAAGCAATGAAATTAAATCTAGGGAAAAAGAGTAATCTTTGTCAAAAGTTCAACGGTGTCTGAACACCCACATCAAGGAGCTAAACACAGCATATGATTACATAACATTCAGAACCGGTATAGAGCAAGTATCCAAAACCTAGAGAACAACCAGTTGCACAGCAACCAGTAGGAAAGCAGCAAATAAAGGTGATTCACTCACACTCACACTCACGCATGTATGCACACGCACAAAGCAGCTCACCAGTGAAAAACAAAAACATTTGAGGAACAATTCCTTCAGGCAGGACAGGACATTCTTTTCATTGACACAAGAGGCCTGCACGCTTCCTCCCCTTGTAGCCCAAGGTACGATTCACACCACACGTCTCTTCAATGCAGATGCTGTCCACGTACAGTACAATGGAAAATTCTCCTTTTCGGAATACAAATGACACTATTTTTTTTTTTTATCATAGTTTAGCTGGCCAGCAACCTGTACTCAGGTGTGCCTTGTATATATTAAAATGGGAACTTTGTCTGTCATATATCCCTGTTCCGTGTATTTGCAAATTCAGTATTTCACCCCACCCGCATTCTGTGTTCAGAAATACTTCCAAACACACACTGCAATAACTGACATTTGGTCAAGATGGAACACTGCTGTCATATGTTTATGAAAGTCAGTAGACTCTCATTTATTTCTCAAAACAGCCTGTTATAAAGAAATCAGCGGCTTGTGCTTATTACAGCTTCCTTTACTTGTACTGCCTGAAGACTGCGCTCCAGTATTCGATTGTACTTTAAATAACTGAACAGCACATTTCATAATGCACTTTTTTGACTGGCATGAATTATACTCGAGCCATGAATGGTCTGAAAAATATGGTATAAGTCTCCCGGTCCATCTGTGTACTAGACATGAACTGGAAAGATTTACAACCCTAATAAATGATAGGCAAGAAATTAGGACTGGGAGTAAAAGTCAACAAAGTCGGTTGGGTCGACCACAAAAATTGGTCGACGCCTAAATGCATGCGTCAAAGCTATTTTAATCATTTTAAAAAACATATTTGCGACCTGGAAGTTGCCTGGAGGCCCGGAACCAATATTTAATGTTCTGCACGGACACTTATTGTTGACGGACTCCGATTCACCACAACTAAGTTGCTTCTTAGGATTTGTTTGTGGCCTCTTAAGACTGAAAAGAGAGAAAATGAACATCGCTATATGTCTCATGTTTGTAACAATCGGTGCAATCCGTGTCAAAAATCACTAAATAAATAAGAGCTTTAATGAATTTATTGCCGCCGGTCAGACACACATAAGATGGCGGGTGGCCCTACGTGCATCAGCAGCAGGAAGCGGTAAACATAAGCGTAAGACGATTCTGGATTTTAATTGTCCCAAAATCAATTTTATTGAAATTATTTTATACCGTCTTGCCATTGTATGTGTGTGCCTTTATTGGGAGCGCTGTCAATGTTGTACACGATTTAGTCAGTTCGGGACAGTGTGCTTCCGTGTGTTCCGATACACTTAAGTTGTAGCCAAATTAGAGAATAGAAGGGAAAAGTCACGATCAAGTTATGCCAATAAAAGTTTTTTGTTGTGTTTTTTTTGCAGGAAGAACATATGCCGGTGAGTAATGTTGATATCCTTCTCTGTATACATTCCAGAAGCGTTCTGTATGAATAGCCATTCTTTTGAGTGATATAACTGCCGCAAATAGCGAGTCAGACTGGAGTAGATCAGGATGATTCTTTGCACATCTATAAATTGAAGCAGAAATCTTTGTCAATCGAATCTTAAATTAAAAATCGTTCTGAATTGGAAATCAATTCTGAATCGAATCGCAGATCCAAAAATTGGAATAGAGTTGTGAGACAGTCGAATATTCCCACCCCTAATTTTTTTTTATGTTTCAATTAAAAAACAAACAAAAACAAACAAACAGGTAAGTCATTCATGAATGAAAACAATTGCCTCATTGTGAACTAGAATATTTTCACAGGATTGAACTGCGCCAACCAATCTGTAAAAGTTATAATAAAAGTGTCCGAAGAAATATGTTCAAGAAATGAAACAATGTTCTGGACTCTAACACACGTGCATGCCGTTTAATGGTGGAGTCAGATAAAACAGCTGACTTAAGCCCAGTTCTCTCCACATTCACATGTGGACTGACACTGCATGGAGCAGCCAATAGCAGGCAGAGAGGAAACGCTCTTGGAAGGCTGTCAGGCAGGGAGCACATTTGACCATATATGGTAAATTCTGCAGTCAGCATGACTGAGCGGCAGGAGTGGTAAAGGCAGAATCAACCGGCTGAGCAGTCAAGTCAAGCCAAGCAATCCTCAGCAACATCAGCTGATTAACACATGAAAGAGGCCCTACCTGTGTTTTTATATTTATGTACGGTATGTGTACATTTGTATGTAGGCCTACTGTATGTGCATATTTAAAAATATACACGTGCACATTACATATATAGGGTGACTTAAAAAAAAAAAAAAGGAATTTTGGCAGACATGAGCAAGTGGCAGCACTGAGAAACCGTGAAAAACCGTGACTGAGCAAGTGAACACTCCACAATTCCAGTAACCAAAGGTTTCAATTAGTATTATGAATGCAATGTTTTTTTCCCCCATCACTCTTTTTTTTTTTTTTGGATTGTTAAAAAGTTCCAGTTTATGTCACTCTGTATAAATTAAATTGTCCATTAAACTGAAGAACTTGTTTTCGTAGCTTAAAAACACCAAATACTAGGGGTGTGAATTGCCTAGTACCTGACGATTCGATCCGTAGCGCGATTCATAGGTCACGATTCGATTCGATACCGATTAATAAACAAGATTGTTTACTCAAATTTAGAAAATACCATTCAGTAAACTTCCCAGAGGGAGCCATCAATAAAGTCAAGTCTAAGTCTTATACATGTACACTGTAAGATTTGTATGAAAATGTATTATTTATTGATCTCAAACTTCAGTGTTATAACGGTGAGCCACTGTATTTAACAAACAGGTTGTAACAATTTTCATGTTTGAACAGCATTGAAATAAAAGTATTAAGGCTTAATGTTCCATGAATATAACATTCTTCCATGCTTAAGGTGTGAAAGTTAGACGTTTTGTGGAATATTTTTCCATCAAAAATGGATGTTAAAAAAATCGATTCGGCTGCCTATTGAATCGATTCGAGAATTGCGTGCTGTAGTATCGCGATATATTGCCGAATCGATTTTTTTTTAACACCCCTACCAAATACAGTACAAAAATGTTCTGTATTTCTTCAGGGCCTTAAAATGCCCAGCACAGTACAAAATTAGTTGAAATAAAAAGGACTGCACATAATTTTTCGGAGGCATTGGAAATTGTACCGACTTTCCTAGACCGGGTGCATGTTCAAAACATTGCTGTTAGTACAACCGCCAAAAAGTTTCCATCTGTGCAAGACATTTTTAAATGCTACAGGGGTTTATGATCTATTAGGAAAGGAAAAAAAAACATAAAAAAAAAAAAAAAAAAAGCCACCATCACAAAAGGCTCAACGCTACTTCCGATGTCTTACAGGAAGTCGTGTCCAAATTTCTTTCTATATCAGAGCCCTCAAAAATATGGTGGAGATATCGATCCAAAATGTTAGCAGAATCATTAGGAACGTTTCACTTGCTAAGCTGCTTTTCCCTTCCCACAGAGCTTTCTTCATATGGAAATCAGGGAATAAATTAGCAAACATCCTGCTAAGTAAGTGAGACAAAGGATAAGATTGAAGGCAATGAGGGCAAGGAATGGCGTGTTCAGCAGCGTACCAAATGGAGGAAACAATATGCATGGCTATGCTGAGTCACAGTCACCTCCTGGAGCAAAATAAAGTCAGACGATTAATCCATGAGATAGATTAGATTAGATAGCTAGCTATAGATATAGATATATATATATATATATATATATATATATATATATATATATATAAAATGAGTTCCTCCATTTTGTGTTTGCTGTTCACCAGCCCTTAGCACTTGAAAGAGAAATAGAAAAAGAAAAAAAAATATACAATCACGGTACTTCCCAACTTGAGGCAATTAGTGCACGCAGAAATGTCACAAACCTTTGATTCAACAGAGACACACGACTAAGACAACAAACCTTTCTACAGATAGAAGGCATTCTCATTCTTATTTAAAAAAAAAAAAAAAAAAAAAAAGGGGAGGGGAGGGGGGGCAAGAGAAGTGCAAAAACCGGTTTGGGCTGACCTTCAGTACAACAACCATAATGAATCAGGTGTGCAAATACAACCCCCGGCAAAAATTATGAAATCATTAGTCTCGGAGGATGTTTATGCAGTTTGTTTAATTTTGTAGAAAAAAAAAAAAAGCAGCTCAGATATGACAGAAAACTAAAGTCATTCTAAATAGCAACTTTCTGGCTTCTAAAAGAAATCAAGAAAAAAAAAATGTGGTAGTCACTAACAGTTTTTTTTTCCTAGTCCAAGCCAAAGGGAAAAAAAAATAAAAAATACGGAATCGCTCAATTCTGAGGAAAAAAATTATTCAATCATGAAAAAAAAAAAACGACAACAAAAGAACACTTAACACACACCACTAGTACAGGATGTCCTCAGCTTACGAACACGATGGATTCTGAGAGGTTGTTTGCAAGTTGAATTTGTTTGTATATTGAAATCACATTCAATTTTGTTTCAACATTAAATTTGAAGTTCAAACTCCCGAGAATAAATCTTGTTTAACCGAGCCAGACCAATCGCAGAGCAACATTGTGATGCCAGGAAGTGCTGACACCGTAGGAACAAACTAACCTAACAAGGATGCTGCGATTAATTCTTTTCTTGCAGAATTAGTCACCGTTTCCTTGTTCAATGTTGAACAATGGCGCTTCGAGGATTTTTATCTGGTAAAGGTGTTTGTGCCGTTTTTTTTTTCTTCCTAAAACGAGACTGAAGACGCATTTTCATCCGTTGCCGTGATTGGTCAAAACAAACGTGTACAAGATAGGCATCGTCCAATCAGCTCGAAGTATTGAACAAAATGTCCCGCCTTTCTCAAGCAAATCACTGTGGAACAGTCCCAGTTTGATATTGAGGAAAACTCTCGTGAGTGAATCACAATTATGTCGTCTTTGGTCTCGTTCTCGAGGAAAGAAGAAGAAGAAGAAAAAAAAGCAAGGACATCTTTACTAGAAATTAAAAATGCATAAAGAGCCTCTCGCTTTGGAAACGGTGATTGCAGCATCCATTCGTCTATGTTAGACTGTTTGTTTCCCCTAGGGGTCAGTGTTTCCTGGTTTCATCACAGCTGCATTGTACCTCCCCCAAACAATACTGTTTTGTGATTGGTCTTAACCGATCGGTGAAAATCAACGGGCTTGGTACAAGATGTATTCTCGTGAGTTTGTGAACTCAAATACCGTGAAAATTCAGCTTGAAGAACAAATTTAGGATGGACCAAAACAATTCAATAAAAGAAAATAAATCTAAAAAAAGGGGTAGAAATGTGTTGAAAACAAATATTCTGATATATATTTTTTTTCCCCCAAAAAAACCTGGCCGTTGAGCATGGGTGATGTAGATTTTTATATCCACAGTGTATGACAAATGGCATAGCAAATGGTGTGCTCACAGTAACGTTCTCCATCGAGCGTATCGAGTGTGTATTTAGCTTACCTTTTGAAGAGGAAGTACCAGGAAAGCGCCACCACCGCTGGCTTCAATAATTATGGCAACAAACTTGGGGTTCACTGCACAGAATCCGCTATCCCATGTGACCCTTGACACCCGGATATCATCGTAACACTGATCATTTTTCACCGCCTGGCCAAAGACGTGACGGAATTTGCTCTTCCGTACAACTCCTTTCATATCTGTGAGAGACAAGACAGACACTTTTAAATTTCAAATGCACAAAAACAAGACTGCAATATAAGGAATGTTGCAATTGTAAATGAAAACTTTTGAATAGTACGTCAAAACCAATTTATGAAGCCGAAAATTCAAACCAAATGCCAAAAATTGGGATTCATTTGTTACCAGTTTAAGAAGCAAGTTCCTGTGGTCGATTACTCAATCTTGCCAGAGGCCTTTACTCAAAAAACAATGAACAAAAAAGGTCTGTTCTAACAGACATCAATAAGATACAAAAACGGCCGTTTTTGTTGACTCATACAATAATTACAATAGCCATTCTCAATAAATCCATACCAATAATTGAAAACCATAGTCGCCTATATCCACTTCCTTATTATTGTAGCAGCGGGAGGGTAGTCACGTGACGTCATTAGACGCTCATATCATTTTGAGAATCTTGGCATCGACTTGGCACCAAAGTATCGGTTCTTGTGACGAGCCTATTAGAGACACCAAATGATTTAGGTGTTCTTAATATTTTGTCCTGTTACTGTTGCTGTGGTGGTGTAGGAATCCATTTGTTGTGCGCTTCTATGCTCACGAGAGGTTGTTATTACTCTTGAACAATGTACCAATTTCCAATTACATTGTTTCTGAATGAGTCACTGTTTTTTCAACCTTGAACGACACTGCATATGAGAACACTATAATCACATTACTAGGAGGAGACAGTCTTGAAAATGGTGGCAGAAAATGGGCTGACTTCCGGAACCGGTTTATCCTAAAAACTGAACAATTCAAGTCATCTGCTTCTGTAATCTCAAATTACAATCATGAGGAATCCATTGGGTCATCTTTAGGCAACTGTGGCCAAGTCAGTATCATCGCCGATGGTCGGCTCAACATCATCCACTCTCACAGCTGTGGTGTCCTTGATTAAATAGACTGACATAAATTCAAATCATGGTATGTATTATTTCGTGTGCTGCATGTTTGCAATTTCACTCTTGGTTGGAGTCCTTCCAATTTGAATACGTTATTGTCATCGAGTAGGCCATACAGTCAAGTAATCACGTCATGTCTGTACAACAAAAACTTGATGTCCACCAAAAACAAGGTCTGTGCATTAAGAGATACAGAATGTTTTGAGCCAATGTTTAGATACTGGAACCGTAGAGACATTAGCCGTTATGATAACTTTCACAGCCACACGTCTTTTGTCACCAAGATTGCATGGGATGCCACCTAAATCCCCTTCCTGTATCCAAGGCCACAGACCACCATTGTGATCAGATTCCCCGCTACATTCCAGTGCTTTGTGCACCAATGAGATAAGGTGGTTTTTCACCTCCCATATGGTCTACTATACATGGAACAAGATGCATCACATGCACACACACAAGCACCAGTGGTTCATGTACTTCTATACTTTGGAGAGGAAGTGAGACTTTCAAACAAGACCAAATGAGGCTCAAAGTTCAACTACGTACTAATACAGAGAGAAACAAATATCTAATGCAGTTCAACCGTGATGAAGAGGAAAAGGTTCAGTACACAAAGCATGCAGAGCAGCCAAGAGGACTAAGTAGACGTAGATTTGATTAAGCGAAGTGGCAGCTTTTTCTCATTGTCGTCGTAGTTCACATCACACCGTACTTACGGTTTTCTGCCAAGGCTCGTTATGACTAAAAACCAAACACTGGATAATCATCTCATTAATAAAAAGCACTTGACATCAGAAGTCAGCGGCAATAGTGACAAGCTAATATTGTATAAGTGTCTAATTTTATCCTTTGATACGAGACCTGCGTACAGGACCTCAATATTGATACTGAAAAAATAAAGAGCTGACAACTAAACAACTGAAACAAAAGGATTAAAATGCTGCTGGTTGTAATGAAATGTTTCTTCCTTAGCTTAGAAAAAACCCCACAACACACTATTTTCTTCAGTATGGGCCCCTAGTCCTTGAATTTGGCATCTGTGGATTAAGAAAACTCAAATGCGTTGCAAATTAAATGAACTTTAAATGTCCCCACTTTCTCATCCGAGGCGTATTAGCACTACAGCTTAAAACTTCTTATCCGACTTAAAAAGGTTAAGATTGAGGAAAGTCGACTTGACGTTGAAATCCAAGTGAAAAACTCACACCAAGAAAATGTGGATTTATGGATTTAAACAGTATTGCAAACAGAATGATTTATGTCCTATTGGAAGGTCAAATGGAAATATTCCAAATCACATTTCCTGTGAATAACGGCTAACAAGAATCCACAAAAATATTAACTCCTCATCAAACACGAAACTGTGCCTAAATTCATTTCAAGGAAGAAAATATTCCTTCACGCTAAAAATAGCATATGGCATAGGCATATTGCATATCTCTTGTTTCTCTCTTGCTTCCTCATCCACTTCCCGGGCCAGGCCAAGGCAAGGCAAGGAGGTCAATGCACTTCTAAAGACCTTTTACACTGTAGCACAACTACAAGAAGTTGCTGCGTCTGGAATTGTTCACAAGCCTAAACACAGCTGTAGACTGTCAAGCTTTCGGGACAGCGAGTCAGCCGTGCGCGTTCATCCCAAAGTCGGACTCTGTGAACAAACTCCTGTAACTCAAAACATCACACCAACGCGAGTGGGTCGAAATCTGTGGTCAAATTATGCACTCCGTTTCCAACCGCCATTTTCTTGCGCATGCAGAAGAAAGATGAGCTCCATGAGGTTCACAAGATAATTAATAGGATCAATTAGTATGTTGATGAAATGAAAACGGCAATGTCATATTTTGAATGAAACTGACTCATGACAAAAGCAAATTAATTGACTTTTCAGTGATGCCGAACCAGTGTGCCAGGGGAAATTAACCAGTTTCACATAATTGGTCTGAAAATTATTGTATTTATTTCAAAAAAATGTATCTTTGTTGAAATATCTATGAGAACAATAAAAGGTTCTTCGGCTAGAAGGCAGAAGGTACACACATAATTAACCTGGACTTCTCCTTTCAGTGACATGTTTGTCAGGTCAGGTGCTGTGAGAATGAGATTCATTTATTTTAATTGTAAAATGCTCAAAGGTTTGGAAATATTGCAGATAACTTACATTGTATCTGAAAATATATTAGTGGTCTGTCATGTTGTTAGTAACCTTGATCACGAAGATTGTTTTGTTCTGTGAGAAGTTAAATAAGCTCAAATGTAAAATGAATGAACATTCATCTCTCAATACATTTGACTTGAGTGAAGATTATTTCCCACCCACGCAACGTGTTGTGAACGGGATATCACGACATTGGGGTCAAATTGTAGTGGAGGCTACTTCGAAATTAGGTATCGTGTTCAAATAAATCCATGCGGTAGTAACCGTCTCCCGTGTGAAGGTGCAAGCGGGTGCCAGGGTGCCAGGGGCCAGGGGCCAGGGGCCAGGGTGCGGCTTCTCTGCCTGCTCTACCTCCGCTTGTGTTGCTTCATCGCAGTTAAGTTTTTATTGCCGCACTAAGGTTGGCCACCCCACCCGCTCCATGTCCTATATCCGCATTTCACGTCGACCTGAAGCGCAACCTCGACTCCGACGGGCTTTTTTCGCCAATGGACGACTATTTCCTTCCCAATGACAGTTGGGAACGACAGTCGCCGGCTAATGCTAGCTTAAAATGTACATTCAAGCTACGCGTTTACTTTTTCGGGTTCAACGCAGCTATACAGACAACACTTTTAACACAACATATTTCATAGCCTACCTTCGAAGAGGGAAAATAAAATATTCCTGGGGGGAAAAAAGTGATTGAAAACGGCGTATCCCGAATGATTCCACCGTGTGACGACCAAGAGGCTGAACAAGTTGCTTTTGCTGTCCTCGCTGACTGCTGAGCGCTTTCCTGCTCCAGGAGATGGTCCCGCCCCCAACTCGGCCCGGCCGTCGCTGAGTGGAACAGCGGATTTGATTGACACCTCTGTCAAACAATCGCCGCCAGTGCTGTGATAACGCGGCTTTTTGGGAGCAGCGTACGCGCTTCCTTCTTCCTTCCTTCCTTGCAGAGCCCAATGCATAAACCAGGGGTCTCCAACTTGCCCCTATCCAGCCTGTTTTCCATGTCTCCGTCCTTCAGCACAGTTTAATCTAATAATCAACTCATCAGCAAGCTTTGCAGAAGCCTGACAACGATCCCGAGCATGAATCAGGTGTAGTGGAGAGAAACGTGGAAAACAGGCTGAACTTGTATTGGAGACCCCTGGCGACCACCAGGGGCCCCTCAAGAACAATTAAAAGTAAAAAAAAAAAATCTGGATTGGGTCAAAGCAGTTACGTAATGCATTTAAAATTTGGGATTTTTAAAAAAAAAATTTTTTTATTTTTTGGGGGGGGCATAATTTTACCAGATTTTAGTGTGTATTTATTAACTATATTTCTAAAACCATGTCACCCATGTTATTTCAGTAGTGCGTATCAAACTGGTAGCCCTTTGCATGATTCCCTACCAAGAAGTGTTTTTGTATTTGCTTGACATTTGAATGTTTTGTACTTTTTATTTCTCTTTATCCAGTTGGCTAATTCCTTGTTGCACTTTGTCGTCAAATGATGAAACTAACAATTGTGAAGAATAAATTCTCGTCTAGAAGTTAGTGAATGTTATAGCCACAAGATGGCGATGTTTTGCAGAGATATTCGCGCAAAATGCAAGCGTGCCTCTTTCATTCATGACACCTTTTCCTGTACGTACTTCAGTCAGGTGGTAACAACAACAAAAGTCTCCTCACATTTCACAGAACAGAAAAGCAGATGGTAAATTGCTTAATCCGGCCCACATTCAGGAAGGTCCCTCACTTTCCAAGCAGCTTACCTTTTCGGACAGACGACTTCCTCACGATGACGTTTTCAGGCGATTTGTGAGGCGAGTCAAAGGTGGCCTTCATTTGTGCTACATTCACAGACTGACTGTGCTCCTCGCATTTGACCTCAGCGGGCTTGGACCAGTCCTGGTGGAGGCGCTTCTCATGCAGCTGGACGTTTTCCTTGATGAGGTCAGAGACAGGCCGAAGTCTGGCAGAGTCGCGGGACTTTTGTCTCATTAACGCCTTCTCATCGGCACATTTCGGATCAGGCTGCTCGGCTGTTTCCGTTTCTTTGTTGGTCTCGGGAAGGTCCTCGTTGGCGTGGCGGGTTTTTGCCTCGGATGGGATGGAAATGGAAATGGAGCTGGAGCTGCCGTCCTCGTTTGTTGGAAGGACAACATGTTGTGAGTTTGCCGTTTGCTCATCACTTTCTCTCCGCCCACAAGCTGCCACGCCCTCCCGAGTGCTCACACACGTGACCTCACACGGCCTTTTTGCACGTAAGGCTCTTTGCGCAGGTTGCAAAGTGCTTTTATTTGCCATGACCGCCTTGTTGTCTTGAGCTTTTGTCGAGTTCTCCACCTTATTCGTTTCGCAGTCATTTCGAGTCAAACGCTCAGCAGGATCTTCCACTTCCAAGTCGCCATATTCGGCCGCGTTCCTTTCTTCTGCGGTGAAAGCGGTTGCTATAGCGACAGGCGTGGTCCCCTCGATCTCCATGTCCAAGCTACCCGTTTCCATCTCTTGGACTTGGTCTGGAGCTGGACAGGCCTCCTTTCGGTTTCTCCTCAGCAGCTTCTCCAAAATAAAACTGGGCTCCGCGCCGGCGAGCGGGTTCGACGGCTCACAAGCTTTATGATCTCGCCGCATGAAAGAGTTTGAATCCCAAGATTCAAGACGTTTCTTTTGCTTCCCCTCACCTTGGTCCTCCATTTCCACTTCCAAGTCCTCGTCAGCACTCTTCCCTTCCTTCTGATTCGTTTCGAGCAACGCGTGCGTCGAAGCGCTACCTTTTGGCCTTTTGCCCGCTGCAGCAACTGGAGCGGCCCTCCCAACGTCGTCGTCTTCTTCTCCTCCTCCTGTGCCGCTTCCTGACACTCCTTGTTTCACCTCGACTGCAGCAGCAACAAACGCTCTCACCCACAAATTGACGTTCCTCCCATTGGAATCGGAAGCTGTTATTGGCTCCTGGCTGTGGCTTTCGTCCAAATCTTCCGTCAAATCTTCCCCCCCCTCTGAAGCGCCAGCCTCCTCTTCACAGGCACTTCCTGCCTTCATGACATCGTCGCCATTATGTCCACGGTCAACAAGGGTCTGTTCTGCGCCTTCTATTTTGTCCTGGCTCTGTCCCATCCTGGTCTAAGGAGAAAAACATTGCGTTAACCTCACGACCAAAAATTAAGCCAACTGGATGAAAGAAGCGCTTTTCTTCAAGGAGACCGATGATGGAATTTCAAACAGTTTGTATACGTTTTCGTAACCAGTCTTTCGTCAATTCAGTATAACCCCACAAAATCTGAATTCTGTCACCGTATTTGCCTTCAAAGCCATATAAAGGAAAGTCTGAACATTCTTTGATTTAACTCCAGCTGCTTTGTTATTGGTTAAATCCAAGTCATGTGATTTTTTTTTTTTGGGAGGCCATTTCACAGCTGAGGATCGTTATCAGGCTGCAAGCAGAGCTTGCTGATGAGACGTGGAAAACCAGCTGGATCGTTAAAGTTTAGATCTGCAGTAAAACCTGGATCAATCTTTTGTTGCACTTTTTGGCCTTTTGTCTGTGGATTTTTGGCAAAAGGGTTTTGTGTGGCTCTCGGCTCGCCATAGCTTTTCCCCACCCAAAAAATAACAAATAAAAACAGCAGAAAATATTAATTACACAAAAAAAAATCTAACATGCCACACAAATGACTATAAACTAGAAAAGGAAGCTTCATGATGCGCGTGCAATATTTTTTTACTCCTCCAGATGGTGCTCTTGGTTTACAGATAAAGGCAAATTGACTAAACTTCCACTGCACCTTTAATAAACCAAGACTGCCATTAGAGAAGTCCAAAAATATCACAAGCGCTTCATGAAGCTTCATTTTGATATCACTCTGATACATAAATAGTGACTTGTTTTGTTTCAAAAAAATATCGTTTGGTAAGAGGGCAACGATTGCTTTCACCCTCACATAAAACATAATCCTGGTTAAAGTATGTTGTTGTAATAATCCTACTTTATTTTTGTTATCGTCGCTGAACAACATTTTCATGAGCTGAACTCAAAGATCAAAGACTTTTGTCTCTCAAATACTGTTAATCTGTCGAAAGCTGTGAGTGAGCGCCTCTCCTTTGCCGAGATATTCGATCCACCTGACCTCACAGCATGTGGTGCTAATTAGAAAGCACGAAATGGCACTCCAAATGTGCAGTTTTTTCTCGTATTAGAAAGTAATCCTACTCACTCACAAACCAAATTTGAAATAAACATCAACTTAAATGATAAAACACGGACAAGTCACAAAGAAAACAGCAGTAAAAAACGCATCGGTCACGATCCACACAATTGAAATTGTCTTCGTGCGAGGATGGAATCATGCGGCAGACAATCAATCGTCACACGCTGGTCATTTTTGCGCCTGCTGCGACGGAACAATAACCGCTGTTGTGTTGCTTCTGCCGGGAATTCACGCACTCGCGATGTCTTGCACATTTTTAAGTCACCAGATTTTGGTGGCGCCTGCCGGCCAATTCTGCATCAGATGAGAGCTGACGAGTCATTTCTGACTGGAAATATTCGCTTTTGGATCATGTTGCTTTGCGACAAACTCTTGCAACTTGCAAACTGGTTGCAAACTTTGCAACTTTGCTCCTCGTCTCGTCTCGTCTCGTCTCGTCTGGTCTGGTCTCGGTGCGACAACATATGACTGCTGCCGCTTGATCATCTGACAAGCCTGCACGCTGGGCAAACGCGTGGCCGGGGAACGAATGCTGTCAAAGTCTGTAAAGCTGCAGCAGGGAGAAGTGCAGAGCAGAATTTCACACAAGAACACCAAAGAGCAAACAAGCGCAAAAGAAGAGGTGAGCGTCTGCGCTACATTTTAGTCATGCATCAGATCTTCAGGATGATGAAGCTCAACCCTTGAGGAGGTCCATCAGCGTGAACAAGCGGCCCGTTCTCCCGCCCGATGCTCCCTTGAATGCCTGAAGCTCGACACTTGATCAGCATGTGCTTGGCAGCGTCAACATACTCGCCCGCATGCAGGAAGTAGAACCAATCAACTTTCCCATAACTGGAAATCGGAGCATTTTTTCTTGTTTTTTGGTCCATCAGTATCATAGGTGCAATGTCATGACCCTCGGCTTCAGTCAATCCAATAGCAATAATCTAATAATACTGCTGTCATGTATCGCGAAGCTTTGCACTTACCAGTTGGAAGCAGCGTTTTGTGAATCTTGTTTCGTTCCCTCGCTCAATCTCACTGGCAGGACCGACAGTGGCGTCTTTGTTGCTTGTTCCGAGATGATGCGTCCTCACTGAAGCGGGCACGCAATGGCTGCCTTATATTATGGACATGTGATGTCACAGCTCATTTGGCTAATACGCTGAGGTGAAACTTGTTGACAAACATTTGCCCGGCTCACCTTTTGGTCAACACTACCAATCGTGTATTTTTGGGAGGGAAAACTCAACTCCGTTTTGGAAAATTACACAATCAACAAAATGGGAGGCTAAAGTTGCAGATACAATCGAGTTTGGTGGACTAATTTTTTGTGACTTAAGTTCTTCGCAGGCTCGCGTTTGTGTTTGGTGTGAAAAGGACAATCGAAGTGGTGTCCAAACTATGCCTGGATGTCATTTGTGGCCCGCCATCCATATATTCAAAATGACATGGCACAAAGCTTACAACAAAAAAAATAAAAGGAAAAGATACAAATAAACTACAGGTGATCGTCAAAAAAAATTTTTTTTTGAATATCCTCAAAAAGTTAAATAATTTCCGTAATTCTATTCAAAAAGTCAAACTTTCACAGATTAGAGATTCAGGGGCCACAAGAGGAAAATGAGAGCTACCGGACCCAAAAACAAAGAACTGGCAGCAAGCATCATGAAAGCAATTGTCTTATTTCCATGCCACATTGAAGCAGTGGTGAAGGCAAAATGAATCCAACCAACTAGTGAAGATTAATTAACATATTGTTTTGAAAATACATCCGTCCATTCAACCCCCCCATGCAAAATACCACAAAGTATGCATGGGGATTTCTTTACATTATTCAAATGTTTTGACATCCTGTTTTTGTGGGTTTTATGTGCACGAAGCCCAAATATTGCAAAAATAAACAACTAAATCATGGAAATCACTTCAATTGTGGGCCCTCAATCTATAATCTATGAAACTTTTTGTCTCGTTATTGTTAACCTTGTGCACCTGCTTGTGTCTTCCCTTCCCAAGTGTATCAACCAATCAGCTTGGCCTGCCACGTGCGTCTTGCCCAGCTGAGTCTCGTCATTGTCAATTTTAGTCACCTGTTTTCCGTTCAGTTCTTGTGGGTTCGTTGTTGTTATTTTCATGCCTGCATTACTGCCGTTCTTCTGTCCTGTCCTGTCCGAGTTTCCCTTGTTCGTCTGCCCGGAGTTCATTTGTGTTTCCTGTTGTTTTGTTTTTAAATGATCATTAATAAAATCCCGCCTTGACTCCGCTGCCCTCGCGCCCTGAAAAACCATTTCTGACCTGCACGTAACAGGAAGTTATTTGCTACATATAACCTTAAGTGTAGGCCTAACTCTTTACATTTGTTTCTCTTAATTAGGTAACATGCAAACAAAACACATATGCTACTTGAATAATTCTAACCAAAGTGGTTGACAACAAAATATATTTATGCCTCCATCACGTGCTATTGAGCACATTATTATTCAGTAGGGATGTGACGATATCCAAACGTCATCACACGATATCATGATATAAAGCTCACGATATGATAATTATCACGATATTGTGGGAAGGTTGGCAATATTTAAAAAAGCTCACAATATTATAAAAAAACCCCCAAAAAAACGGGTGCTGCACAATGGAAATCAACCTGACTTTTTGAACAGATGTGTTGTTGCATTTAAATATCGTGAACATGACGGCGACAATATCACGATATGGTGCTTATGGTTACATCCCTATTATTATTCGGTAGAAAGTCGTTGAGGGCAGCAGAGCAACAAGAGCGTGTAACTGAAGTCATTCATTGATGTCATGAAAGCCAAACGTTATCTAACCTGGAATGTCCGTCAAAGTCAAGCCACTGGCCAGATATGAATTCAAGTTGATGGCGATTTTCCCGTTGAGCAAAAGCTTCAAGCACGCGTGTGCTGAATCGTGTCAAATAAAGAATCTTTCTTGGTCGCTCGCACTTCGACACCGCTGAAGGCTGATGTACGTTTATGTGTTGATGTTTAGGCGTATTTTTGGGGGGATCATCAACATGGCCGTTTCCAGCTGCGAGTTTCCGTCCCCAGTCAAAATAGCGATGAAAATGCTGCTCATTGAAAAGTTGCGATTTGATTGTTTTGATTTCAAATGTAATTTGACTAAGACGTTTGTTTTCACCCCATAAAGGAAGCGATGCGTTGCAGAAATATTGGGAATTCCCGGATGTTCGGAATTGTCCATTAACATTCCTAATCATAACACACACATGTAATTGACACATTGAAAAAAAAAAGAAAAAAAAAGTTTATTTTCATATTCGACACATACAGTACATTATTTAACATAAAAAGTGCAATATGCATTCAAACTACAGCAATGTACAGTACAAAAGTTACTGCATACTGAATATATATATATATATAAAAAAAAACATGGTTACAAAAATGATGTAACCTATTGTGATCGTAGTTTTAAAAATATGGATATGAGCATAAAAGCCAGACAGCAATAAGCCCAACAAATCCCTCAAGTTTTTTTTTCCATTTCTCCCAAATGTGCAAAATGATGTGACAGCATTTAAATACTTGATGATTCTATTGTACAGCTTTAATTTGATGAGACAGCCATAGAGCTTTGGTTTTTTTCACATTTCAAAATGACTAATGTTGGCAATCTTCTTTTTCATTTTCATAGCTTGTCAAAAATGTTCATACAACTATGGCCAAAGAAAAACCATTTCTGATATGAAATCCTTGATTTGTATTTTGACAGATTTCAAGCACGGAGCGTGACTGCTTTCCCAATCAGGCGGTTTAACATGACCTTGACGTTCTTTTGGAGGACAGCTTGTTGTGTGCCATCATACAGACGCTTTCAAAAGCAGTGCAAAGGAACAACACACTCAGAAATGCCATCCATCCGTCTTCTTCCGCTTTTCCGAGGTCGGGTCGCGGCTTTAGGAGGGAAACCCAGACTTCCCTCTCCCCAGCTCACAAATGAAGACCGTGAAAAGCCACACTGTCTCTCTCGCCCCATTTTTCAGTTCAACCAATCACTCATTCATGCTCATGCTCATCAATTTCATCACTTTCTCTCAACTTGAGCAAGAAACGGCTCTCCACGAATTCAACATGGAGGCCGATGGCATCTAAAACAAAAACAGTGTCGTAAACAATTCTGAACACTTTCACAACAACGCTTTATGACAGGAACAAAAAGGAAAACAAACAAACAATACGATCAAATTGATGAAAAATGCAGCTGGATCCATTTTTGTCAGTACATACGTCCTGGGGCTGTGAATTGAAGGTTGTTATAAATCCTGTAATCCTTCTGCCTAAAACCGGGTGCCTCTCTGGTCTCAAACATAAGGCACTTGTTTATCCCAACCAAGTCTGAGGTCAACTGATGGCTTCTCTCGTCAGATACAGCAATATGACAAACAATGTGGCAAATAAGTGAATGCTCTGTGTAGATTCTTTTGGTTTTTGTTTGTTTCCACAATCTGTACAAGCCTCGACAGCGCTACGTGGTGAGAAACGAGGCGGATGCGGCGTGACCCCCACCACCCGCCGGAGCTTGCTCCTTGCAGGCTCGGGATTGAGCGAGGGCGGCGGGCGACTCCCGCTCGGCGCCGCGAGCCGGCTCCGGGGACAGCGAGAGAAGCAGCAGCGTTCCGGCGTCCGAAGAGCAGGCGGAGCGCAGGTCCTCCGACGACAGGTCCAGGCCGTCCAACTTGGCCAGCGAGTTGGAGCGTTTGAGCCGGGACGAGACGGTGAGGCCGGCCAGGCGCACCCGCGTCTCGATCTCCTGCGCCCGCTGGCGCACCAGGCCGGGCTTTCCTCTCACGCTGCGCAGGCTGTCGCTGCTGGAGCTGCGCGTCAGCGCGGCGCCGTGCGGCGAGCAGGCGGGCGAGAGCACCGCCGCCCCCAGCGAGGCTTCGTTGGCGAGGGGGACGACCAGGGGCTCCGCCCCTCCTTGGCACGGTGCGGACGGCAACTCTTGCCGCTCCTCCTCCTCGGGCACGTGACACGCGTGCAGAGGCTTCGGCGAACGCGGGCTCTCTCGGGCCAAACCGGAAAGTCTCTCCAGTCTCTCCGCGTGGCGCCGCACCACCCCCGACCTCTGCGGCTCCACCGAGGTCTCCCGCCGCCGGGTCAGGTGGCAGGCGAGGGCGGGCGTCTCCTCGCGCAAGTCCGTCGCCAGCGGCTCCGGCAGAAGCTGGCAAGGGCCGACCGCCGGCCGGTTGTCGCGCCGCGCGCTTCCGCGCGACATGTCGCCGCAGTCCCGCACCCCGCCGCCGACGCGACGGGAGTCGGCCGGCTGCCGCGGTACGCCGGGGAGCGCCGCGGGGGCAAAGGAAGCGCCGTCGGACGGAGACGCGGCTGAACGCTGGAGGTCTTTCGAAGAGAGCGGGAATGGAGCACTTGGGATGTCGGGACGACTGAGCTTAAGGCAAGAATCTGAAAGAGAGCTCGGAGAAATGTCCTTCCGCTCGGAAGTCAAATCCCTCCACGAAAAGAAAGACACATCAGCTGCAAGAGTGGAAGCTTTTCCCTAAAAAGAAACAAAAAGTGACAAATGGATGCACAACGTATTGCAAATAGAATGCAATCATTTCATGAAAATGCCATCAAATGTGCACGTCATTCAATCAGAAATGTATTCAAGGCATACTTGACTCATTGAGCAGTAAAAAGTGAATATTTTCTCCAGAATTCATTTGAAAACTTTTTTTTTTTTTTTTTTTTCCCACGCACAGTCCATGAATACCTTTCAAACACATTTTTCCACTTGCTGTCGACTTAAGATGACATCACCTGTGCTTAGGACATCGGTAACGGCCAATCATGGCTCACCTGTTTGATTGGTCGTCTCAGTACAGGTGATGTCATCTTCAGTTGACAGCAAAATGAACAATGATTTTTTTTAAAGCTATTAATTGTTCATGAAAAATAATGAGGTTATCACATTAATAATAGACAAAATATGATCTTTTTACTGTCTCAATGAGTCAAGTATCACTTTAAAAACCCAATCATGTAATAATTTAACCAAAAATGTAATAAAAAAAATCCTGACAATATATATATATATATATATATATGTTCATTTTCAGTGCCAAGTTGTCCATTTTGTATTTTGTGACTCTAATACGGTTATATGAATTCACAGCAAAAATTGGAGTGTTAAAATGTTGGTGTTAAAAGTGAAAGAGTTAATTTCAACAACCAAAGTGTGTTTTTAAGTGTCTGACTTTGATGGAGGCGGTACGGGGGGGGGGGGGGGGGGGGGGGGAAATCAACTTTGATGGAGGTCGGTCTCGTGTTAATTAAACCAGCACTGCAGGATTCATCAAAGTAAACTCCGCCCACTTGATTAGAACTACTTTGCCGCAAAGACTTCTGGATTACGAATATATGAGGCAATAATGTAAAAGGTACAGCTGATTATTAGTATTTTTGATCAATCACATCTTAGAATTCTGACTAATTCCAATTAATTGCTGAATTAAATGCACTTTTTTCTGCCCGCCAAGTTTGAAGAGCACCTGTTGTGTTATAACTCTTTCGACATTTAATATTGAGGACGTCCTCAACATTTTTTGATCCACTGCACATGTTCATCCTCCTGTTTTTCAAATCAGTTAATTTACTTGCAAAATTTAAAATGGAAAAATAAATACCCCAATAAATAAATAAATAGACTGAATGTCGTACACATGAAATGCTTCACTTTCATGCATTCTGTTTATTGCTCAAACACAATCTGTGCTACTTTTAACATCCGCTGTCAAGCTAAAGGATAATCTGGGCTAAAAGAGTGTAATTGATCTGCGTTAATACATGATTAATGTGATCATTTGTTTGTTTAGCGTGAAAATGTCTGTGAAAATGTTAAAGTATCAGTCAGGATTTTTTGGAATACATGATTGGTGAAATGCTGACATTTTTGAGTGCCTTTTCAGGAATGACGTCATACGTTGTTGGGTGCCTACAATACAAACTCACATTGAAGTTCTGGTGAGAGGTAAAGCGGTTGTTGTTGTTGTTGGAATTTTCATTCAAGGTTGCCAGGTCCATGCCGTTGCTGTCGGCGTCTCCTTCCACCTCGACGTCCTGCGTTTCCTCCGCCCCTCCGCCGCCATCCCCGCCCCCTCCGTCATCCGGCTGCATCAGGACCTCCATGTCCGCCTCCTCCTTTTGCACATCTTCGTCATCCTCTTCCTCCACCGTGCTAAACTCCAGTCGCAGTCGCAGCTCCTCCAACGGCTCCGGCCCCCGGTTGCAGGTCCGGGCGGCGGCGCCCTCGGCCGTCGAGCCGAAAGGGGGCGGCCCCAGGCCCTCCCGCCCATCAAAGGCCTCGTCGTCCAGCAGGGCGTCTCGCTCCACGTCCTCAATTTCAATGAAGACTTTCTCCATGCCGAGAAGCGGCGGCCCGCGCACGGGCGTCGAGGGCTCGCTGTCGAGCGCCGAGTCGGACAGCCTCCGGAAATAATAGTTGTTGTAGGCGGGGTCGATCTCCAGGGCGACTTTCCGGCAAGGCGAGGGGCATGCGGCGCCTCCGCCCGGCAGCGCGTCTTGGCAGCGGGGAGACATGGCCGGCTCCGGCGTCAGGTGGTCTCCCTCTTCCTCAGCGCCGCACTGCGCCTGCTGGCCCTCGGTCGTCATCTCGCAGTCTGCGTCGGGATGCCACAGCTTGTTGTGACGCTGTTTGCTGAATGCGGATGCAAACGGAGGAGTCAGTCAAGTCCGCTCAAGAGACGAACGTGCACGTTTACCTTGCGTCCAGGATGCCCTCATACTCTGCCAGCTGTCTCATGAAACTCGGGTTCGGCCGCGTGATGCTCCTTTTTTCCTTGACAAAGTTGTACGCCTTCTCCAGCGACCAGCCGTACTCTTTCATGGCGTACGCGATGACGGTGGAGGCGGATCGGCTGACACCCATTTTACAGTGAACAAGACACTTGGAGTAGTTCTTCCTGGAGAGGGGATAGGTGCAAGACATGAGATGACTTTTGTTTTGTTTTTAATTGACATGAATAATTACTTGGCATATTTGGCTTTTTGTGACGTTTCAGGAGCAACCAAAAATGCAATATAACCTTTGATCTTCTCCACGTCCAACTATTCACTTTCTCAGTTTCACAACTTGCTGCTCTCGAACAAGCAGCTTCATGGCAATAGTCACAACAGGTGTTTTTCATCATGCTGTTCACTATTTATCAGTATTATTTAGCAAGTGAAGGCTTCATGAGGTCCTTTTGAGAGGGAAGTGGTTATACAGAAGTATCCTCAGCAGGTTGCACCAGACATACAGACACTGGAAGAGGAACAAAAAGGCATCCAAGTGGACGCTCTGGGAAATTTATTGGTCAATTCATAAATCTGCAATTTTAACATTCCTCTCCTTGCTCATTGTGAAATTTCACAAAAAAGCTGTAGATATCCACAGAAAACGACCACTAACGCTTCACCTTTTGGTCACATGACCAAACTCAGAAAACAGGTGAGCCGTGATTGGTTGTTACCTGAGCCATTCAACAGCAAATGACCAAAAGGGGGCAGCCATTTTGCAACTTGCTGGCGACTGAAAACGACGACAGTTGCTCAGGGAAATGTAACCACCAATCATGGCTGTTTTCTGAGTTTTTTTTTTTTTTTTTTTTTTTTTATATGACATTCACAAGCTGAGGTGACGATGATGTCATTTTTAGTCAACGGCAAGTGGCAAAATGGCTGCCCCCTGAGTTGGATAAAAACGGGTGCATTTTGTTGCCTAATCCATATTCCACCAACACAATATTAATCAGAATGTCGTGTTTATGGACCAGTCGGAGCACATACAACATAATGTATTATTGTCAAGACAAGTTTCGGGTTGACTTCCCTTATTGACGTTAATAGCTAATCAGCCAATCCCACAGAAGCAAGCAATGCATGTCGGACGAGCCGATTCCATAGCCGGATGACTCACTTTGCTTTAACGATGAAGTTGTACGTGTCGTTCCAGTGAGCCAGCAGGTCGGTGGCCTCTTCGTCGTACACGCGTATGTTGTGATAACTGAATGTGCCTGGAAAAAAGTTGTCTATCTCCCTGGTAACGTTGAGGATAAAGCCCACCCTGAGGAAAGGAGATCAAGGTCGGTCTTTCTTGCTCACATCGCAATGTCAATGTTTTGCATGAGTGTGTTGTTATCAAACGAAATCAATCACCCCGTCTCTTGCAGTTCTTCCAAATTTGATGCATTCCATTCAGAGCCCTCCAAAGAAAGAATAAATATATCGGTGAGGTGAAGTATATTATTATTATTATTATTATGATGATCCTTTCAGCGTGTTCGGCGATCCAGTATAAGCTGTCCTACCAGGTAGACATGGTCAAAGATGAGTGTGGCTTTGTCCATCTGGCCCAAAATCAACAGCATCTCATTGTCGATGAACTCTTTGAATTCTTTCAGGTTGCAGCTCATGTGCTGCTCCAACTCAGTACGGATCTAAAAAACATTAACGCAACGGCAAGATGTCTTTTCATTTTGAAATTTGTGTACTGCAGTGAGTGAGCTGAAGAAAGTTTTTAAGAACATTTTTTGAAACAAAAAACGAGAACATATTTGTAAAAATGGGAATGCACTGTTACAGCAACAAATAGGAAAGTGAACACTAATAGTGTCAAATGATAAATATAGCCACGAGTATGCAAGTAAACAACAACAACAACAACAACGGAACCTGTTTTTACCTGTTTGCACGTGACGTTCTCAAGATCCTGGCATGTCATGATGCTTCGGAGTTTGGCTCTGATAAGGCACTCTGTCCTCTCTCTCTCTGAAGGCCTGTCAAGAGATTTTTATTGACGCTTGCAAAAACCAAAGTTCCGATTTTTCGCTCATTTGCGATGACTGACTTGTCGACAAACATAGTCGGCGAGTCTGGACGCGTTGATTCCAAGTCCTTCATGGTGTTCCATTCATTGATGCAACTCTGTTCTGAAGCGATGCAGCTTTCGTAGTAACCCATCCAAGTGAGCGCCATCCCGCCAGGGAAATAGTTGTATCTGCGGGACAACTCGCAAGCCTTGTGGAGCACCTGGAGAGCTGACCTGGTTTGAAATCAAGACATCCGTTTTCCAGCAGGTGGCGCACTGCTGCAGGCGCTCAGCCAAAAAGCATTTCTGATGCAGATTGGCTTGCCATTTGTTGTGCTGCAGGTCGCCGCAGAGGATTGATTACTCACCACATGGCCTGCACCGACACAGGTTTGAAGACGTGCGTCCGTCCTGCCGTATTCACAGTAAAGCCCCTGAGGGGAAAATCAAAGCGATGCCGGAGTGTGAGAACGCCGACGTCTGCGGCGTCGATATGAACGGAAATATTATTGTGGCACTTCGCTCACCCATCTCCATCCAGATGGATTTTACTGTCACTCCACAGAGGCAGCACCATGCCAATCGAACAGCTTTTGCTGGCAGGAATTTGAAAGCATTATTTCCTTTCGGACCATCAAATGAGCATATACGTGAAATGCAAACGAAAGCGCCACTCCAAGTAGCAATGATCCTCCTGCCACACACGTGGGTGTTATTCATAGTAGCACATTCGACAGCTGTCTCCTCACCAGTCTTTGTTGGTAAAGTCGATGCCCAGTAGGATGTTCTCTTCCGTGTCCTGCCGTCCGCTGGTGTACACAACTACCATGTATCGCACACGATCTAACCACGCGCTCTCCAGCCGCACGGCCTACTCAGGGACACACAATTTACATTCATTTCAAAGTTATGTTACACTTTGATTCATGCTCGTGCTGAAAAAGCTTTATGTTACCGCGACTATTTGTAGTTCTGCCACACCAAATTATATGCAATCTCTCCCTTTTATTGTTTGTATGTAGGTAATAGGCAGTCGAACCAGTACGTGTTTGTTTCATGCTTCCAAGCTACCTACTAACTAACGCACAGCACGGAACATTTGGTCCAAACCTTGCCGTTCAAACCTGCTCGCACAACGGATAATTACAAACAACAAGTCGAGTATCTTTAGCACACATTTCAACATGCTTCACTTTGATCACATTTTGTTATGTTACGTTCTTCCAAAACTGATGACGTGAAGCTGCCTCGTCTTAAATTCAAAAGAAGATACCTGAAAATGGTTATGCACCAACACGCCGCATCCAATTTGATCAAAGTGTATTGTAAGAGGTACTGCCAAGCTTGGGGAATTCTTTTCAAAAGTATCCGAGGCTGTGATTGCCACCAAACATGCATCCACAAAACATTGATCGAAAGCTGCCAATACATATTATGCACGTGTGATGTCGTAGTCTTTTATTGTTAATAAATTGTCATTAGTCATTATGGGGTGCTGTGTGTAACATTTTGTGTAAAACAATTATTTATTCAATTTTGGAAAATGCCGCAACATAAACAATAAGAGTAAAAAGTGAAGTGCTGTGAATACGTTGTGGATGCACTAAATGTTGTTTCTTACCAGTTTGATGCGGTCCTCTGAGCGAAGAATGTTTATCATCACCTGGAGGTGTTGAGGTAAGTCCCCTGTTAAAGATGAAAATGACAGTGATACAATTTCCTATACTTCTATTAATATTGCCAGCAGATGTTTTCATTCCTGAATTGGTTTCCCGCTTTAAGAAGAATAGACGCACAGTACAGGTTTTTTTTTTCCCAATGTACAAAATTTTCCTCCACCTAATTTGCTCCAGCCTAAAAGACTGATATCGCTCAACACGGCGCTCCAGCGGAGTTGATTGAGCTCGGCAGAAATGAAATACATTTAACTGCAGATGCAGTCCTGCGCCATTATGGAGGCGCTATATCAACCGAAAAGACCTGAGGCAACAACTCCTGAAGAAACATAGTCCGGATGGTATCACCTCTGCCTCAGTTTGAGCCAGGAAAAACCCTGCAGTAAGTCATTCGCATTGTTCCCTCCCTCCTTATGACACCGGATTGGAACTTCTGCATTGGCAAACAATCCGTCAGTGCAGCAGGACCAACTGCACTTGACGGGAGGCCAACATTGTTTCAATGTGTTAGCAAGCAAACTGTCAGCTCGACAGCTGTTAATTATAACGCACGACGGTTTGGTCACGTACGCTGTAACGTAATGTCATCTCTAGCCTCAGGTCTTGACAAAAATCCTGATGAAAATATGAATTATGATAGCTGGCTCAACAAAATACTGTATAGAAAATTCATGGATAGCTAAATAGAGTGTGTCAAAGTTTGCTATTCATTTATCACTTCTCTACTGAAAAACATGAATTTATACTGAAACCGTGAGTACACTGATGAAATATGACAAAAACATAACACTTTATGACCATGTCTGTTTTGGATAAACTCAAGTAGATGAGACAGTTATGCGTGAGTGAATTTATGACCCGAGTTCACATTAACTCTGGGCCAGCCAAGTTGGCATGGCGCCTGTTCAATAAGTGTCAACAAGTCCCAATCCAAAACAGAAGCAGAACAATTCAAGAATGAGGTATTCCACTTTGTTTCTAGGAAAGGTTTCGACAAGCTGAATGGGTGCAAGTTGGCACGCAGGGTGGACAAACCTGCAACCATCATCAACTGATAACTAGGGCTGTCTAAGATAAAGCGTTCATAGATGAATTAATCACAGAAAAATAGTTGCATTCATCACGTATTAACGCATATTAATCGCACTATTTTCTTTTGGACCGTGCTTGAGGCTTGAACGTAAGCGCGGATGGTTACGTCGAAGGCTGCGCAGGTCAGTGATGAGGTCAATGCACAACATTTCCCACGCCTGTTGTTCCAAGATGACTCCAGTTGGTGTGCTCGCTGGTAAATTTCGCTTTCAAAAAAAAATAAAACACCCCGACGGGACTTGAGATAAAACAAAAGTCATTTACATTTAATTAATTAATAATTGCTGATTTGCACCCAATCAATATGATGCTGTTCCGTTTTGAGCAATACACGCATGCATGCAATTGCGTACATGCATTTAATCAATGTTTGCAAACGACATTCAGATAATAAAATGCGTGCATATCAAAATATTACAGTATTTTGTATTTTATATTACGTGAATACGCATGTAATTTAGCTGATTAATCGTGATTAATCAAAATTAAAGTGTGATGAATCAATTTTCATCGTTTGACAGCACTACTGATAGCGCAACTGAATTCATGATAATAATTATGCAACGTACTGTAAATATTTAAAAACCTCGTCTCTTCAGCCACAAAACGGCAACGACAGTGTTAGGGAGTTAAGATTCCACTTCCTCATTAGACAAAAGTGAACAGCTTGTTAGGTTTTTCTGTTTGGGGAAACCGACTCAAATTGCAGTGCGGTTCTCACCTGCGTGTTTGTGGTGAGGTTGCACTTTTTGGCCCTGCTGAGCGCTCCCTTGCTGTAGGAAGAGCGCAGCACCCTTCACCATAAAGAAGCTCTCACTCAGGCTGGAAAACACAAATGAGGCGGTTGACATCAGGACGTCGTCTTTGCTATTTCAAACAGGAATGAGCAATTTTGAAAACTGAATTCACCTTTTTATATACACACATTCTTACTGGGCTTCTCGAGGAAATGAATTCAGTCAAACAATCCAAAATGATTTTTGCTGGTTTTTGCTCGTGGATAACGACATTTCTAATTTGGGTGTTGAGTTTTAAAGGTTTTGAAAATCTGATGAATAAAAACAAATACACTTTTAAGTTTCAAAAATGTGCCACGTCTGTAAAGTAGAACTTTTTTGCCTGGCTAAGTTATTAAAACTGTCTACAAATTCAAGCTTCTTTTTTTTTTTAAACCTGAAAATTCAAGCAGATTCAAAAGATGAAAAAGCATTAAAAAATATAAAAAAAAAAAAAAAGGCCAATCAGTCCAGTTAATGGCACGTAAAAAATAAATAAATAAAAAAGATCATAATTTATAGATGTTTACAGCTGAGTGAAGACTACGGCAGTCCTGTTTCTGTGTTCTCTCTTAACTTTGACTCAATGCAGTCCAACCCCGAGTGGCATTACAGTTCCAAGTTTCATTAGAGCCAACGAAGTGCAATTAACTTGTTCACGCCTGCCTATAAAAAACAAGCGTTTTTCAGGTTTGGCTTAAGAGATGTCAAAAAGATGACATCAGTGAATTCAAAAATTGCAAAGCGATTCCTCCAGGCTGACTTCAGTCATTCCATTTCTTTGAAAATCAACGTGAGCGCATTCATCCTTGGACTTGGCAGGCGGATGGCGCCTGCCTTCTTTGCACGCAAGCTATGACTTCATTAGGAAAGTTAGAAACTGTAGAACAACAGGTACATACTGTAATTCAGGTCAAAGAGAAGGAAAAGTTTTCCCTAAACACTGTTGAAACCTCAATGTAAAAACCGCTTTGAATGAAAAGCCACCGACAGGCTTGAGTGGCGCTCGTAACTGTACGACGTGATCGGGTTCAAATAAATCCATGTTGAACTCCAGAGGACGGTTTAGATGCTTTACTTAGAAAAGGAAATATCTGATCTGACGTAATTTGACGCAACAGTCAACAGAATATAATCGTAGCCTCACTAGCCGCCATCCCAGTGAGCAACACCGGCGAAAAGGTAGAAATCAAGTAAAAGTCATGCCTGCCCTGAGCCAATGACCAGAAATAATATTCAGTGCCCTAATACACCCCTACTCCCAAAACTCAAAGTCAATGACTATATCAGGGTTTTTCCTGGCTCAAATTGAGGCAGCAGACTATGATGGGTGACGACCGATACCAGTACAATACCAGTCTTATTTGAAGCTATCGGTACTCACGGTGGTGACCGATACCATTAGCGGCCGTTTAACGATTAGGGACAGGAAATTAGAAATTAAATGAATACAAAGTTGCCATTAACCTCATGCATTTTTTTTAAGGAAAAATAATATATTGGGATTTATAGGTGGGAAATTTGAGTGGTATCGGTATTTTATATCAGTAGCAGTAAGTCGTAGAGTGCGTATTGGTCAGGAAAAAAGTGGTATTGAACATCTCTAATCCTGACCATGCACCGTGACGTGCATGTATTCTGTAAATTCAACAGACTAGATTTCAGTTTTTACAGGCAACATATAATAAATTCCATGTTTCAATAATAAGTACAATAGTTCCAATAAGACTATTACTATGTTAAATAATTCATTTATTATCAGTCACTTAAGCTGGAGGTGGTGAGCAAATAAGGTGCAGGTGGCCACCTCTTAATTTTGTAGACAGGAAAAACCCTGCTCTCGCTTGTAGGCTTTGAGAAGGCATATTGCGCCATTGCTACGAAAAAGGGCAATATGCAATTACTGTACTGCCGCTATCTTCAACGAAATATCAAACAAAAAATGCAGGCTATTACTACAGGAACTAAACATTCCTAAACAAATATTATCCTCCATAACTCACTGATCGGTGTTTATAATTGTTCCATTACGTCTAATGTCAGCACAAACAAAATAAATAAAGTATAAATAAGAACATTTGACACAAATAGGTTTCTGTACAGTAGTGAATATTGTCTAAAGATTCAGAAGAGCAGGCCAGCACCAAATTTTACACAAACAATGGATTTCCTTTTGTGAGCCTCACAATACATTCGTCCCCTCCGCCCTCAGCACCATAGGGGAGAAAAAAAAAAAAAAAAAAGTTCCAAAGAAACAAAGCATGTGGGTTGACCCTTTTCAAAGGAGAGCTTTTGTCCCTCTGTGATGGATTTCGTTTGAGTTTGTTGGATGTGTGAAATTTCCAAGTGTGGTGGGGATCGGGCTCCACTGGATAAATATGAGGCTGAAAAAAGCTTAGCAGATGCTTGCTGCTCAGTATGGTGGACAAATTCCGGCTGCTCATTTCAACAGCAAACTCAACACAAAAAGGGCACAGGACTTAGATCAGGATAGCTAAGGCTCATCCACAATCACTCATTCAAATAACCCAGTGCAGTGTGTCAAACAAAACATCCTGTGTGACTTCTCTTGATTGTTTAATTGGCTGTAAGCTCACCTCCTTGTAAATATGCACCATTATTTTCATCCCTTATTTATTCCGTCTTAAAAGTAGCTAAGTTACGCAGTGACAGAAGTTAGTTCAATGATGAATTATTCAGTTGCAGGTCGAGACAGACGTGACATTGTGTTAACAACAAATTCAACGTGAAGGCATGGAAACAGAAGTGAACATATTTCGAGTGTCTTTTGAGTATTTTTGCTGCTGTTAGAAATAATGTAGTGATGTTAGTTCCCAGTGTAAAGCGCCTGAAGTTCACTCACATGCGCCGCACCTCACTCGGGGTCAACATCGCGTTCTCCACAAAATAAGCTAGCGTCATCGCAGCCTCCTGAATGGATTCTACAAACAGATGCATCCCGTTCAACTTCCTCTTCGCCAGCCTTCAAGAAAAAAAGAGCCATAGAGCGGCGCCGGTTCCGAGTCGTGACCCGAGCGCTCGACTGAGTGACAACAGCCTCGACTCATCCGCTCGGCTCGGCGCTTTTTAAGATTCCACTCCTCCTGGTGCTCCCTCCCTCCTCCGTGCGCCTCTCAGACTGACATGCTGTTGTCTCCACCCGCCACCTGAGACCAACACAGCCATGTTTGCCTAATCCATGTACTTTCTCTGTGAGCTGAAAATAACTGTATATACTTTTGCCCTCCATTATAGTAGCACAGTCAATGATCAATTCAATTTGCTCTTGTTTTGCCAGTGCAAAAAATGTCCACCTTCAAGATCTTGTCTTACAGTCTATCACGTACCACACAACCTTTAAACTTAGGAACACACTTTAGCATTAGAATAGTAAAATAATGATTATTTGACAAACACGTTTACTTAGCCAATACGTGACCATTGCCGACCATCACTAATTGCCTTTTATGGCAACAGGTGGATTATATGGGCGAATTATGACTCAGGACACTTTACACACTTTTTGGTCTTGCTGAAATCATTTCCAGCGGTGATCCTGGCCTAAACACGGCTGGTTTAGTGGCCAGTCCGACTTTCAGTATGACAACTCTTGAGCAGACCTCACACAAAAGTAACTGGCCAATTCAATTTATTTCAATGGAGGCTATCTAATGGAATACGACTATATGAGTAAAAGAAGTTACTAGCTTTGTCACAATAAATTCAACTCCTAAGTCAAGGTACTCCCGTAAAATACAAGTCACTTTAATATGGCATCATCCAATAAAGCATACATTCAAAGTGCAACGGTATGTCAGAAATGTGTCCAATCTTGAAGCTAGACGTGACTTGCCTCATGCATAGTCCGATCACTGGGTGCACACTGCACAGAATGGGGTCAATGCGGAGTTCTTGCAAAACATCTTGAGGCCCTGAGTGAGCTTTGAGTCGCAGTTATTTAACACACGATACAAGCGTTAAAGAAATAAAAAATAAATACCAAATACAAATTACGTCGTATGTTACAAACTATATTCTGTAGTTATTGCAAATCAGCATCAAGTTCAAATCTTCCCAATCACAACCTCTTTGCAACAGTAAGTTAATGTGACTAACTTAACTTTCCTGCTTTGACCCAGAAATGCATTCTGGACTCAATCCACTCCCCTAAAGGTACAAGTTCCTGGTGAAAGTCTTTCCCTTGTGGGTCTCCATACTGTAAGCTTAAGTTCACCTATGAAGGCCGGGGAATGGGAAAAAATAAGACATGGGGGAAAAAAATAAGCACCAAACAACCTCTGGTACTCCCATCTTAAAATCTGATGTGCAACCCTCGTTATGGCACATGTTTACATTTTTCGGTACCAAATTCTCATGGGGGAAAAAACTTTTTCCATTTCTTCAAACGGACACTAATTTCTTCTTCACTCATGCAAACTCCTGTGCTGCTTTTGCAGAGTTCACGAAATAACTCAACAACCAATTTGATCACAGTTATTAATAGCCTAAACGCAACAAGATGACTGTGAGCTTTGTTGTAGGAGCACACACAGCTGCAGGAATGCTAAAAGCTTCATTGGCTTCTGTGTGCAAAACACACACGCGGATAAATACAGAATGGTTGGTTGACTCGAATGTCGTCTCCTCTGTGGTGTCTCGATGTGGAAGTGACTCGAGTATGACGTTCATCTTACCTTTGATTCATCCGCCGCTCATCTTCGCTCCCAAAATCCTGAAATACAGCAAAAAGAATGTCTTGATTACACTGAGATATTTGTGATAGATTAATCTGTTAATGACTTTATTTATTCATCAATGAATCTGATTTTTAGCAACATTTTTTTAATTTCTACTCCTTTGTTCAAAAACATTATTTCAAATTGACAGTGCAGAAAATGCACTAACATATTAATTATGATTCAGTTCCTGGTTTGGTCTGTAACATGTCATACAAGGGGCAACAAATGTTTATCATTGTTTTCCAAAGTAAAAGCATGTGTTTGCAAATGTCTTATTTTGAAGGGGGTGCAAATATAATCAGACTGCTTTCATGGTAGATGGTACAACTTAGACAACATTTACTGTTGAGAGGTCGACATTCCAATTTTATCATCGATAATCAACTATTTATCGATTCCTATGTTAATTGATGTGTTAGATATATTGTTGCGCCTTCAGTATTATGTAATAATTTGGTAAACAATTTTGCACAACCGTATCTATTGGAGTGGCAGGTGTCGGTATATGCAGATGGGAAGGATTTATGATCAATTATTATGCAAGTATAACATTTTGTTTCCCATCTTACACTCTTGGATTGCAAATAGGATGAATCAGGCATAAAACACGAGCTACTCAACATTAGAATCCGTTAGATTTCGGTTGATGCTCTCTTTTCCTGCAGTAGTACTCCACCACTGCACCCACTCCTCGTCGAGCCGATGACATCATAGCTGCAGCAGCTTTTACTGTTCTATGTCACCGGACATCTGCAGGCTGCGCCAACTGCTACAGATGTCTTTTTTTGAATTTGCTAAACTAAATCTAATAAAAGCGGGGACTGCTGTACAAATGTGAACAACTACTTTATAATAACAGAGTTCTCTGTGGTATTTGTACAAGATTATTACAACAGCACTTGTTGTTGATTTAAGATAGCTGTGGCCAAAACATGACTGTATTTTGTAATGAAAAAGATGATATTGTTATAACTGATCTAGTATACACCAGGAATCACAAATGAGTAAGATGCAAAACAAAAACTGAGAACTGAAAGGTATTACTTCAACAATATTTGTGTTGTTTTGGCTGTAGTTTACAAGCTTAGAGAGAGATTTTTGTCATTTTAATTAGTGAAAAATATAAAACGTCTCAATAAATGGTTGGACGTTTTTAGTATCGGTGGTTGTTAAACTTGGTAATAGCGCCCCCATCCGACAGTAAAGACGAGGGTAACAACTGTGTTTAAAATCGAAATGGCAAGTTGCTGTCATTCTGAGCCAAACATAAATGCCAAGTCAACCGGATAAGCTCACCACAAGCAAACAAAAAAAAGTCTTGAAAGTCTTTTACTCGACAAGTGTCTGCTCACTGCCCAAAAGAGCCGTTTCAAAAGAGGAATATGACAAGCCAAGCCATCAAATGTAACACGGATGTCTCACGAGCTCGAACATTCGTGTCAAACAATGAATGAAGGACAGCTTCGATGGGAAATGCTTTGCTGTTGTCCGCGTCAGTCAGGCTGTGTCGGGAAGACTGTTTCATCAAATCAAATTAAAACGTCGTTTTCACTGCTAGCCAGTCTAGTCACGAACTAGCTAACGTTGGCTACATTACTTCGGATTCCAGCACAGGCTCATCTTTGTTATTTTGGTATCAATAACCACGTAAGCAAAGGTAATGGAAGCACCGGTTCGCTTGCAGCTTAATTGGGCTAAAAGGCAACAAACGCTCGCTCGTTGAGGCTTCCAGCAAAAGCGGCCTGCATCCGGCAACATCTGCCCTCACTAGCATCTCTCCATAAAGCCCACGACACACCGAGCATTCGCTTCGACACATCCGCCCCAGTAGCCCTTCAGCACACAGACCTCGCCCGCAGTGGTGGTCGCGGTGCTGGCGGTGGACGCGGCGCTGGGGGTCGGGGACCGCTGCAGAGTAACTAACGCCATGGCCGGAAGGCGGCGGAAGATGCACCGGCGGCCGTCGTGGCCTGCTGAGTTGCCCGCTAGTGCTGCTAGCTTGCTGCTAGCTTGCTGCCGCCGGGCGAACGATCCGCTTGGCGCCTGCTGAATGAACAGATGGAAGCGGCGACTGCGAGGCGAGCCTGGGAGGGCGGGAGAGAGTCGTCAGTCGTCGACCTCGCGTCATCATGCTTTTCCTTTGACTGCAAAGGTACTGTACTACAGTAGCTTTGCATTACACCTTTGCACATTACTTGCTGTCATAGTTTGCGCACCTGACTCAAAAATAACAGACAGGCAGAAGACATTAAGGGTACCAAAATGAATAAATCAGAAAGTGTGAACATGTGAATCTCATTTAAAAAAAAATCTATATACATCCAATTTTTATTAATAGAAATGAGAAATTTCCTAAAATGTCTGGCAGTGAATGAGTTAAAATGTCACGCACGCCCAGATTGCATTCGTATCGACAGGGGTGCACGTCACTGGCCTTGATTGGAGTTTGTTTATGATTCCCCACCAACCCACTTGACATAAACAATGTGAAAAAGAAAGAAATCTCCACAAAAAAAGTCATAACACTTTGAAAACATTTTTTAAGATAATTTATTTTTGGCAAACACAAAAATTAAGCAAAAGTTCACCTCTTGTAATTAGTTTGTCGCAGTCAAGTTAGTTTTCGGTTGGATATTCGAGAGCGTCACTTTGTCACGCTCGACTCCGCCCATCGCCCGTTTGACAGTCTGCATTGCACTCTTGTCGCGTTCGTTTCAGTCACTTCTTGCACGTTGGTCGGGCTCGGCTTCTGCACTTACTGACGGTAAAGTTGAACCAACTATAAGAGCGACTTAATTGCAGAAATTCCAAGTTCAGCAAGTAGGAATGCGATACAGCTTGCTTGTTTATTCTGGTTGCGAACTTGAACTGGACAAAATAGTTCCATTCAGCTTTAGTTTCTAGTTACAGAACATTCGAACTGTTGTATCGCCTGATCAGAGCAATGCTACGTGCCAAAATATTGTGCTTTTTATTTGAGCTGCCACACCCAATGCATGTTAATGATTTGTTGTTTTGGTGCGCTGCACTACTTTGCTTGTTTATAATGAATACCCAGGATAATAGACTTTGTATTTAGTTTTCTGTGTGGACTTGGTACTGTATGTCCATTTCAATAACATGTTAGGTTCATTGACAACTAAGTTTCTCCACGGGTAGAGATGTGCCCTGTGATGAATCCTTCATGTCCAAAATGGGGACAAGTGAAATAGTTGCTGACTTGAAAAGAACAACAACTGCACCATTTGACTTTTGACACTTAGGGATTCCGCTGTTACTGTGTAACTTATTTTTCTTCTGTTATTCCAGAAATGCGTGTGGCCGTAATAGGTGCTGGAGTCATTGGTCTGACCACAGCGCAGAGCATTTATGAGCAGTATCACTCCATTGTCGCTCCACTGATCATTGAGGTGTATGCAGACCGCTTCACCCCGCTGACCACCAGTGATGGAGCGGCAGGCCTTTGGCAGCCTTATCTTAATGACAAGGGCAATCTTCAAGAGAGGTACGAGTGTTCTTTTTGACTCTTCTTCTTCTCGTTTCAATGCTACATTCTCCTTACCTTCAGGGAATGGTGTAAACAGACCTTTGACTACTTGGTGAGCTGTCTCCGTTCACCAGAGTGTGTGAAAATGGGTATTTTCCTACAATCCGGTTACAATCTCTGCACAAAAGCAACTCCTGTGAGTAACGCCTCGCATTTGACATGAACAACAACAAGGCTCAAGTTGAACATGCTTTTATGAGTAATATCATGGAATATCTAGTCACAGGCTGCTCTGATAGTGAAACTTTGAGGGATGAATGTCCTAAAACAATAACTGAGATTTTATGAGGGTGTTTTAAAATCGCAAACACTGAGATCAGTTCTAATTTGGCGCCCTCTTAGGACGGTGCAATAGACACAAAATCAGCCCTCACTCATGTGTTGTTTTTGTGGACAGGAGCCAACTTTTAAAGACATAGTTCTGGGCTTCAGACAACTGACAGAGCGAGAGCTGAAGATGTTTCCTGGCTACAGGTACAATCTGCCACATGACTACAAAACACAGCGGGAGCATAAAAGCTCAGCCCTAATTTGTTCCAGAGCATTTGGCACGTCCCAAAGAGATTGCAAAACTACAGTAATGTTTGAATGGATGGTTGAGTTAATTTCTAACACACCTGTTTTTGTTTTTAAGTTATGGGTGGTTCAACACTGCTCTCATGTTGGAAGGTAAAACATACTTACCTTGGCTGATGGACTGGTGAGTTATTGCACGTGTGGACACAAATGAGGTCTCAATGTTTTCTTACATTTCAGTTCATATCAATGTCGTCATCCATAAGCTGTTGTTGTTGTTGTTTTTTTAAATCAAATTTGACCTCTTTGTTGTAACCTGAGTTGAACCAGACAAAGGTCATTAAGACTATTGTGTAGCCGTTTACAATTTAGTAAGCCATTAAGCCATGAATGGAGAACACAGATTTGAACTTTGATTCACTGCCTCATATGGCCCACTAAGACCTGAATCATCAAAGCAAAATCTGGACAGTAGATAAGAGACTCAAATAAGTCCATTGTCAACTGTCAAGGAGTGACGGCTTTCCACACGAGTGTCATTGATGCAAAGTGAGTAGAAAGCAGTTACTGTAAGATGTGAAGTTCCGAGCCATGTATTTTTTTTCGTTAATGATTTATCCCAGCAAGCTGTTTATTAGGAAACACTGTAAAATACTTCACACAGTCCAGACAACAACCCATCCGACATGTCACACTGTGGCATCCAAATGACTTGCTGAACGCATCATAATTAGCATGTGTTCTGGTATTACCGGTAATATTCGGTTTGGTGTCTGCCTCAGGTTGGCAAAACGTGGTGTCAAATTTCATCACCGGAAGATTGGCTCCTTTACAGAGGTGAGCTTTTGAAACAGTTTACTTGTGCATAAACAATGAGTCGTCACAACATTTTCAAAGAATATAAATCATGATGAGTGAATGACTTTTCATCTCTTGGCTGGAAATAACAAAAGAAAAAGTGGCACAATAGTCAAAGATTTATGTCAAGAAGTTTCCTGGGTGGTTGAACAAAAATGACAACAAAAAAAACAATCACAATTTATAATGAACTATAAACCAGTTGTCAAACTTTACAATACAATACAAAATGGTGAAAAGAAATAATAATAAATTAGGATTACCAATATTGTTGTAAAAGAGGAAGATATGTATATATATCAGGAATATTTAAAGATGAGGCCAAAAGACTGTCGTGTCAGGCTCAAGCATGTGAATGCGTTTCAAAGTGTAAAAAGACAATGAAAAAGTCAAATACTTTTCATCAATGTCTCTAGCACTCGTCACTCGTCCTTCAGCGCTTCCTCGCGTAACTCCAGCTAGAAAACAACAACAAAAACCTTAGCTCTAAATTTGGCCAGGGTTGAAATAATTGTAGACATATTTAGACATGTAGACATAACATTTTGTTGAATGTTTTAGCTGTGTAAAAACGGAGCTGACGTGATAATAAACTGTACTGGTGTGAGAGCTGGTGACCTCCAGCCTGACCCTGAGCTCCAACCAGGCCGGGGACAGATAATTAAGGTCCGGAAACTCATTGTGCATATCGTTTGGGTCGAGTAGAAAACGTTCTGACGTGCTTCTTCATATTCCTATTTTCTAGGTGGAGGCCCCATGGTTGAAACATTGGATCTTGACCCACACTGGAGGGATTTACAACACACCGTATATCATTCCAGGGTAATTCTGGTCACTTGACACTGACATCATTGCTGCACTCCAAAGCCACTTTCAGATTTCATTTCTGACACTTGCATGAGTCCCAATCTCACTTTCGTATGACAAGACGACATCAGCAACAATGAAGTTTTCACACTGAGTGGGGCGTTCAACCTTTACTTCAACCTGCCATACTGGTTTTGATATTGTATATATATATATATATAGATATATATAGATATGTATATACATATTGGTATTGGGAAAATGCTAGCATGAAAGAGGCTTTCCGATGACTTTTAAGTAGCGCTTTTTAATTTCCATATACCGTATCTCTCAGATGATGCATGTAATGAAAGGCCTTAGCCCGCAACGTGTCCACAAAGAAATGTCTTATACAATCGCACCCACTTTAGTAGAGGTTGCAAAGTTACTGATGTGTATGTAGTACGCTTGTTCTCTCTTCTGTGTTTTTCTCTGCAGGAGTCGTCACGTGGCAGTCGGGGGGGTGTTCCAGAGGGGAAACTGGAATGAAAGCAACGATTATAGCGATCATAAAGACATTTGGGAAAAGGCTTGCCAGCTGGAGCCGAGTCTCAGGGTAATGTCATGTTACAATGCTTGTCATCCCACTTCACAAAGTTGGAAGCACACAGCTGCCTTCTTCATTTGAAAGCTGTTTTGTTCAAGTTGGAACAAAAGGCACAATAATCCAGCCGAAAAAAGAACATAACCCACAATCAGCAGTTTCATAGAGTTATTGTAAAGTATATTAAGAATCTGAACATTCCAACACCATCTTATGTATTTCAAAGACGACAGTCGATGAGGCGAAATGGCCCCAACGTAGCAGTAATATCACATGCAGTACATTGTGTTCCAGTTTGCTTGATTGTTTTCCTGTTGTTGTTGTTCCTTCTTTTAACTATCTGCATGGGTAATTTCATTTTGGTTTCTGCTATGGCTCATTTAAAGGGACAGTCACTTGAAAAATCAACTTTTGGGAGCTTTTAGCCATGTTAAAATGCGAATTCCTCACCAATAAAAAACATCACCAAAGTGTTGAGAAATTCTCGGTCATTCTGCTCTCCAAGCACCAGCAGCCCATCCCAACCTGAGCAACCGAGCGAGTGCTCACTTTATGACGTCATTACGTGCCGAGCCACCCCACCCTCGCAACGCCCCTTCAGACTCAACACACACTAAAAACTTTCTCTAAACATTCTGTCCAAATGAATTCATAGCGAGCAATTATCCGTCACATATGTACTGCGAAAGTGCAATGACGATGGGCTGTCTTAAAAAAACAGGTTCGGGCTGACACTTGTGTCAACTACAAGTAAAACTTTTGCGCTGCGGACCGGAGGGGTGTGCGGCAACAGCACGGGCAGAGGCGGGGTTTTACGGAACCTGCCGTTTTACTTCCACGTTAGAAAAATAACCAGCAAAACACCCAATATTTGATCAAATAATTCCATCACCATTGTGTCAAAGACAAGATTTAATCATTATATGCCTGTCGTTAACTGCGGATGGTCTTGAAATGGCGTGATCTCATCTATTTATCAACAAAAATCATGTACTTCTTGCATTTTGTGGCCACAGTATGCCAAGATCGTCGATGACTGGACCGGCCTCAGGCCAGCCCGAACCAAAGTCCGACTGGAGAGAGAGACGATACTGTGTGGTACCACTGCGGTTGAGGTAATTCATTCAAAACATCTGGTCATAATTCCGGATATGAACATTGGTCCCAAGTTGCTGTGCTCCTGTAGGTGATTCACAACTATGGCCACGGAGGTTTCGGATTGACCATTTGCAGAGGCTGCGCACAGGAAGCAGCCAGGATTTTTGGTCACATCTTGCAGCAAAAGGGGAAGGAACTCAAAGCTCACCTGTGAATTTGTTTTTAGCAAATCGGAACCTAATAATGTCATTACCATTATAGTAAGGGGCAATTGTGATTTACTTCAAAATACCAAAAATAAGCTTCATGCTTAAAAGAACTTAACTAAACATTAAATGTGAAATTTACAAATCCCTGTAATGAATAATAACACCAAATCATCTCTTTTATAAAGATTATTTACTGCCATGATGTGGTACATTTGACATTGTTTGTGTTCACAAGATTCAATGTACATTACATCTGAAGACTGAATACATTAACAACCAACAGCTTGTTTTTCAAATAAAGCATAGCTGATAGTATAAGTGCAAAAATACATCATTCTCCATATCACTTCTTTCGAAAGAAACTAAACCGGATTTGATGAATTATTTACAGAGGTACAGGATAGTAAAATGAAATGACCGTGTTTATTTTGATGTTTAGAATCCAACAAAGTTACATGAGTATCGTAATAACAACACTTTATTATTTTTAAATCAGGCTGATTAAGCCTGATGAAAAAAAAAAAAAAAGTTGTTTTGCCATACTTGAACCCAATCGTATTTCTCAGCGCAATGCGAGTTCTTTTGACTCATATTTAAGAAATATTGCAGGCTAACAAATACTAAATACTCTGTTATAAGTGTCAACACATTTCATCAAAAAAAATGATCATGAAATGAATTAATATTGCTGCTAGAATTGTGTTTATTACATGTATTTATTTTTAAAGAAATTGTTCAGGCTTCCGCTTGGGCACCATCATTATGATGTAAACAGAATTGTTTATTTGGCTGTTTTCTTAAGCCTGCAATGAATGAATGGAAGCTTTTTTTTGTTTAGTTTTTTAAAGGTGAGATTGAACTGAGGCCCATCACAACTAACACAACTAAAGTAGATGTTTTCCAGGTGAATATCATATGTATTTTAAGGCTCTTTTGAGTTGATTTTTTTTTTGAAGCTACAGTATATTTATATTTTCTAAGCCTGTAGCTCATTTCCCCTTATTTGCATCATTTTTTTTCTGAGACCTCACTTGCTATCACCTATTCTTCTGTTGACGTATACAGTGGCAAAATGGATGGCAATGGTGGTTGAAGACTTTTTGTGCCATCTTCCTCTCTGAAGTCACTTCAGTGCCTAGACTGTAAATGGGACGTGAGACGCACACGAAAAGCTGCTGCAGCTTTTTTTTTTTTTTTTTGTCCTTTTCACTTTAATCAACTGGAACATCGCTCACTCAGCCCAGGGAAGCGGAGCCGGAATGTGGGATTGGCCCTGAGGTTTGCGAGGAAGAGGCTCGGCCCATCATCTCCTGGCCCCACTGCCGTTGGCTGGATTCCTGCAGGCCTCGTCCCGTGGTCTCAATTGGCAGCGCGCAAGACGCGATGGCGGCGAGCAGGCAACAGCAAGAGTACACCGAGAGAGCCAAATAAACTGACGACTCCAACAACACCTGCGAGAGAAAGCAGAAAACGGTTACTTTGTTGTTGTTGAAAAGTGCCAACTTTGAAGATGCTACCTGTGCAACAAAAGGTGTGATGAGGGCACCAACTCTCGCCATGCCACTGCTTGTTCCCAAGCCCAAAGCCCTGGTTGCAGTTGGATACACCTGCAGAACATCGGAAAAGAATCTGACTTCTCTTTCATCAATTTGCTTCACATCCTATTCAGTGGTCGACATCACCGCTGTAATTCACCTCTGGAGTGTACACATAGGCAGCCTGAAATCCTCCAGCGATGAAAGCTCGGGCAATGAATATCAGCACCGTCATGGATGCTCTGTAACAAAATGAGAAGCCACGCCGAGCTTTGTTACGATGACACAGTTTGACCACAAAAATCGACATGTTCATCACCAGTTTCTCCTTTTACCTCCCCACGCAACCATAGAGCGGAATGATGCACAAAGAGAAGACCAGGAAACACAAGGCCATCGTCTTCCTTCTTCCTAAGCGATCGATCGCCCACAAAGTCACCAACAGTCCTGCGGAACACGAATGCATAACCTCAACAAGTTGACACAATCTAGTCAAGGCACAAAACTATTAATTTCCTTCCATGTGTGGTTTGCTAAATGGCTAATGGAGAAAATGTATATACTGTATATATATCTAAGTTAAAAGTCAATTGCTTGTTTATTTGACCTGGGAATTCCGATAACGTTGTCCACAGCAAGTCTTTGTAGTCATCGCTGTTCAAATATTTACACTCCAAGCTGCACGTGAGCTCCATCTTATTACCTTTGGACACTAGAGGGACGTGAAGAACAACACATTTCCAGCTTCAATCAGTTCATTTTTGTGCTAGAATACACCAATACTCCCATCTAGTTGAGTCATTTTGATGACGCTAGTATTTCCAAGATGACAGTTATTATGTGACTGCTGCGGAGCAAAGCAGTCACATATTCATATCCTAGAAAATGGCGCTTCTTTTTCTTTATTACCTAAAGTACTAACTAACACAATTAACTAAACTGCTCCATGGATATAAAACATGTTTCTGAGTAAAGGAACAATGGTGGCGGTCCTCCATTTTCATCTATTGTAGCTTCACTTGTACAGGGGCAATAAAGGACAGAGGTCACCCAAGGGCACCATGTCACCCCCAAGGACCACATAAGTAGCCCGCGGGCATGTTTGAAAAAGAGTTCACCAATGCTGGGACATTATGATTTTCTAGGAATGTTGTAGAAGTTACATGTAAACACTGGCAGAGATTTATCGAAAAAGTTGTGCTTTTTAATTATTGTGGGAAATCATTCACATATTCAGAGGCTTAAAAAAAATAAGCTATAACAATAAAATGATGACCCAAGAAGCAGCTCTCAACTTCAAAAAAGTTGCTGACCCTTGTCGACGGAAAAAAAGAAGAAGCAAAAAACATTGTCTTTCTTGCATTAAAACGTAAAACGTGGTGGAGTCACTCACTTCCACAAGCACCTCCCTCCTGAAAGAGTTCTGTGGTGAGCAACACAAGGCCATAATATGAGAAGGCATTTGCAAACCTGAGGACAAGAGACACAAAAATGGGAATGTTGAACTTAACGTGCTCATGAAGCTCATAGGATTTTTTTTGCGGACAAGGAAAGCATGAAATGACGCCGTCTGCTCTATTTACCAAATAAACCACAAAAGAAGTGTTGTCCAGCGGAAGTGCGAGGAGAACAAGTCCCGAATCTTCCCACGATCCTCCTGATCAACAAAACAGAAAGAAAGCAAGAGATTTGCGTACAACACTCACAGGAATCGAAGAAACCTGACTGACTTGTTTGGCTGCGATGAGTTTTCCCAGGGGCATGGGCACTCCATTCTCCATGGCAATCCGCTTCAAGGTAGCCAGAGCTTTGTCTTGATTCCCCGTCAGCACATCGTATCGAGCGCTCTCAGGTAGCCACTGCCGGCAAAATGAAGAGTCTCGTTCTTGAGTCTTGACAAAGCTTGTTAATGAACATGCGCAATGTAAAGACGACATCGTGGCCAAGGTCGAGTGCTGAGGTTAGCTTGCTAAAAGCACACCTGAGCCCCCATAAAGATAATGACGGGCATTCATCAATTGGAGTTTCACTTGTGAAGGCGACTCCTTTCTTGTCAAACAATTGAGAAAGCGGTGAAATGACACTGACTTTGTACTCACGAAACATAAGAGGGCAAAGATGAAAAGGGGGACGGTCGAGAGGCCGAGAAGCCAACGCCATCCCAGAGAAGGCATCACTAGAATAGCCAGAAGGACCTCAAACACTGTGCCCAGTGCCCAGAATATCTGCGGGGCAAAAGTAGCGAAATGAGAAGATTCTCGCCGTAATCATCGGGACAGACAGATGACGTGGACAGGACAAACCTCAATCAGCAAGATACAAGTTGCTCTGGACCTCATGGGAAGAAATTCAGCATACAGTGTGACACTAGCGAAGAGAAACCAAAACTCTTTGTTTGTTTTCTTGCTATGGCTGCTCGTGCAAAATGGATGGACGAGGGATACGATACGCACGACTGCGGGGCTCCACCGATGCCAAAGCCCACCAGAGCGCGGAGGAAAAGGATCCAACCATAGACGGGTGCAAAAGCACTCAACAGACCGTAGAACAGCGTCCACAACACACTCATTGTCAGACCCTGTGTGTCAAAACGCAGTCATGAAAAAAATGATACAGTATGGAAGCATTTTGGGGAAATCTAAATGCATCAATATGAGCTTGGCCATTTGGTGTAAATGCAATTCAAAAATAGATAGATAGATAGATAGATATATATTTATCCGGAAGCAACCACATTAGCTTCCCCCTAGCAACCATTTGCAAATGATGAAACACAATGAACACCACATTCACTCACTCGTGTTTATAGTGATCGACCTTACAAAAAGAAACTGTACTTACTGTCTTCCTTCCATACTTGTCAGATATGTTTCCCCAAAGGGAGGAGCTGATCATCATTCCAATAAACACCGCCTGTGTCAATTGACAAACTTTGTCAGAAAAAAAGCGTTACAAATACACCATGTGGACACAAACAATATGGCACGCATCTTAATACAATAGTGTATTCATACTAAACACACTTTTGGCCACACCTACTATTCTGTGCTTCCAACTTTTAGTGAAGAGCTTTTTTTTTTTTTTTTTTGTCCCAGCACGACTTTGTCCCAATACACAATCCAGATGTCTTAAATGCATGTACGGTGTGGAACAATTTGACTTCTGCCTCTTTGGGATAAACTACAACAGAGATGGTAACATGCCAACAGATGCTATTTCAAGGGCAACAGTGACCTTTGACATGACTGCCATCACAAATGTTCTTCTGGATGAATGGACGAGAATTTCCACAGAAACACGCTCAAATACTGGAGAAAAACCAGATGAGTTTCAGATATTATGGCTGCGTAGGTTTAATGATATAAATATATAAATATATATATATATAGCATCATATAGAGATGGATCTGCGTGAATTTGAATATTGACAAAATAATTTCAGTGCTTCAATATAAAAAACACATACTGTATATATAGATTCACTACACAAACTGATTTTGACCCCCAAAACTCCAAATTCAGCATTTCAAGAAATTATATTTCATTATAAAAGACAAAACAAAAAACTAAGACAAATTGGAGGATTGGCGCTTTTATGGGTTTAATCAATCTGTAAAATGTATATTTCACAAATAACTCTTTTATGATATTCAAAATTATTTTCTAATGAATAATTATGGAGATGTACACTATAATGACTTTTAGGTGGAGGAGCTCACAGAGCAAGAAGCACACTACTGATATGACTGATGATGATTTTTTTTTACCGATGTAAGAAGTGCCACCTCCAGACTAGGTAGTCTCCATTCGCAGTGAAGTTGTGGAGCTAAGATGCTTAGAATCATCATCTCCATTGCATCCGCCATCTAAGCACAATAGTCACAATAGTCACTGTCAAAAACGTACATCAAGCAGAATATAATCTGATAATGTGTGGTAGAAAAGTCCTCACCCAGGACAGACCAGTGAGGATGGAGAGCTTCCACTGGAAGGTCCCAAAGCCGATGGCCTCAACCGCATCCTCCACCATGAATGTGTCTAAACAAAGTCAATGAAATCGCTTGTAAATGTGAAGAGAGCACAACATCAAAGTGCAGAGACAAAGACCAACTCGCTACCGTCAGTTGGGTTGGCAAACTCCCGCGGGACAGGAACTCCATCTGCAAGGGCCACAGACCGCATCATCTCTTTCGGTTCTGCCGCCCGCACCGCTGCAAGGGGGTCGCGACTTTCGCTATCATCTTCTGAGCGTGTGCTCTCGCCCGTGTGACGAAAGCGGACGACACTAGAAATGAAATGTCAAATCTTTCTCAAACAAAATGTCGACTGCCAATTCACTTAGTTCTATTGAAAACGGGTCCTGTTTGAAGCATCAAAAGAAGCAATGAGCTTCTTCTTTGTCTTTTTTTTCACTCTGATGTTTGGATCTGACCTGATTCAGCTGCTTGTGCTGGCTGAGGGATACAATTGCAAGACGACACTAAGACTAAGGCAAGGCTGAGAACAAATGTCAAAAGGTCACTGCTTAGCTTGAATGTTGTTTCATGCCAATAAATGAGAATATACAACAAAATATGTGACAATAATACTTGAAGCTCTGCAAAATGTGCAAGTGTTCCACAGATGGACTGTGCAATCTCCTACATGCTTATAATGAGCAGTTAAGTACTGACAAGTGACAGTGATATCCGACCACTGTAATTACAGTACACAACATTACGTTCTACATGCTGCAGATGATATTGCCAGTGTTTTCTCCAGCTACTCTGGCTTCCTCTCACATTTCTAAAAGGTGCTAAAGTAGGTCTGCTTGCTATAAGTCTACTTGAGCAAAGGCAGGACGGGCATATGGAACCAAACATATGTAAAACTCTGTGAAATCATTCGTTACGACAAATCAATAACATCGGTGTTTTCACATAGATGCATGTCATAATTTGTCAATAAAAATGAGCACTTAAGGCAATTTGAGCACATTTATTTCAGATGTGTGTAATAAAATTGTATTCTTTAGCAATGCATATGAATCAATATCAAAAAAATGTCGCTCATACTGTCGTGTCTCAATAAACAGACTGAACTCTATTATAGCCTATTTAATGTTTGATTGCAACCCAATAGGCCACCGGCGACAAGGTTGAAATGAAGTATACAGACATGAGTGTGGCTATGAAGGTAGAGAAGTCATCATTGAGCAGAGCAAAACGGCCTCCTGCAGAAAAAATGACACGCACATGCGATGACACGCTTTCACAATACAATATGGTTTTGACGATTTCATCCAGCACAATCCCCAGGTCGTCTTCATGTGTTCACATCGGTTTACATCACATGACGCTGGCGCTTTGAGACAACGTCAGCTAATTGTGTTGTGCCGCCAGCTCACCATACAAACAGTCGATCAGATGCAAAGACAATGAATGACAAATTGCACAAGGCGCCTTCACTCACGGCAACTGTCTCAGCTGGAATAGATCATCGTCCATTTTGGTGTTTATTTCCCGACGCTCTGTATGGCCTCATCGCCGCTTACACGATCACGACGAGCGAGCTGCAATTTCAGCACTGAGGAGAGCGACCCACTGACGGCCAATGAGAAGCCGCAGACAGGACAGACACGGCACGAGGAGCAAAGTCGATTACAATAAATCCTCGCATAAATATATGTTTATAGTTGACGTAGCCTATGTTGTTCATTTATTAACAGTTGCTCCGTGCTCACTAATAAATGTAGAAAAAAACAATGGGAGATAAACGTAGCTTAAAAACAAACACAAAAAAAAACTAACAATGAATCACAATATAATTCTTCATTGAGAAGACTGTTCATGACGGTAGTCAAACGTAAAATGATTTTGTTGGTCGGAACGTAATTATTATTATTATTATTATTATTATTATTATTATTATCATCATCATCATCCCAGTCAACACCTCGGTACACTTCCTTTGTGGTTCCCCTGAAACAATGCTGTTGGCGATAATAGTTCCGCAATAGCAACAGGATGTTGTGGTGCCGACCAGAGAGCTCGGACAAGCTTGTCAGAGAGTACCTGGGCACCGGACCAAGCGTCAGGTAAAGTATTTTCCTTGGCAAACACCACATTAAGCTCCTTATCATTAATGGTTCACCTGGTCAAAATAGAAGCGGGACACGACGCCGCCATGCGTCGCCGCTCATCCGGCAAACAAGACAGACAAACAAGCGGCCGGTTTAATGCCCGTGTTACTAATCCCGAGCGAAGAAACAAGTACGAATGCAAGATATTTGATGCGTTTTAATAATGCTAATTGTTTAATTATCCGGATAGCATATCATGGGAAGATAGAACTCGGTGTTGCTGGTAAGTTAGCACACATGCTAATGCTAGCATAAGTCTAAACATAAATGGCTTGCTTTTACCTGTAAATGCATGCTGGGTTTCTTTCAGTCTGTAGTTTGGTTGACGTAAGTTGCAACACGCTCGCCGAAGTTGGCGGTTTTCGATCTTATTCCGATCATAATTCAACGCTGGCGTAGTCCTGCCTGCAGCCAAACCTGCTTATTTTTTTCAGCAGGGTTGAACAAACGGTATGACGAAACGAATAACAGAGGTTGCATTCTGTATTGTCTCTGCTTGTTCATGAGGCAGGAGTGACTTTGACCTACTCTTACCTTATAAAGATTTAGAACATGTACCCCCAGCTTGACGGCTAAAGTGGCCCACAGAAGGACGTCATGAATACAATTTAACACAAACCACATAATGTAAGCTATACCAGTTAGTTTCGCAAAAGAAATACTCGTGTATCTATAAAACCAGAACGACTAAGCAAAAAACAAAATGCAATGCGATGCAATGAGATAATTTAACTACAGTATATTCATTATGTTTTGTCTTCTTTAGAAACAAGATGCTAAAAAACTGGGGTGTCATTGGTGGTGTTGCTGCTGCCATCGCAGCCGGTGTGTACGTTTTGTGGGGCCCGATCACGTTGCGCAAGAAAAGAAGGAGAGGTGAGAACTCGCATGATTCGCAATGCCAGATGATAAGATGGAGTTTTAACAATGAGGCCATGGTTTTATTTTTATTTTATTCCAGGTATGGTTCCTGGCCTTTTGAACTTGGGCAACACTTGCTTCCTGAACTCTTTGCTTCAGGGCCTGGCATCATGCCCGTCGTTCATCCGGTGGCTGGAGAGAGTTTCAGACTCAGCCGCAGTCCAGTCGTGCAAAGAAAACAAGTTGTCCACAACGCTTCTCCAGCTTCTCAAAGGTTGGGCAACAATGCGGGAGGCGTGAAAGCCAAGTCTGACTGCTCCAAATTGAGACTGAAGGGTTGTTTCTGTCTTGACAGCGCTGTCCAGTAATGAGCCTGGGGATGAAGATGTGCTGGATGCTGGCTGCTTGCTGGATGTTCTCAGACTATACCGGTGGCACATCAGTTCATTTGAAGAGCAGGTTGGTCTTTGGTGCTTGTTAGTGGAGTTTTTCTTTTTCTTTTTTTTTTTTTTCTCGCCCGCCCCTATTTCTGGAAACGGTCTGTTTTATTGTCATTGACCCTCCTTGTTAGGATGCTCACGAACTCTTTCACGTCCTAACATCATCGCTTGAGGAGGAGAGGGACCGCCAGCCAAAAGTCACCCACTTATTCGATATGCAGTCTCTTGAGGTAAGAAGCCATTTATTATTGTTATTATGTTGGAAGATTTTGAAACAAATTCCAATGCTGCTAGGATTTGTGGACAGATTTTTTATACAATTATAAAGCGATCTTTGTATCAAGTTGTTCACATCACATTCTAATGTGACTGGATTTTGCACATATGCATATAAAACACATGGGCATGTTACATTTTGATGGTAGGTTTTATATTCTGTTTGTATGCAATGGGAGAATGTATTGTTACACAAGTTAAGTGAGATACAAACTTGGTCGTGGATTGAATTATCATTATTATGACTTGGTAAGTCATATACATTTCAAATGGTGTATTTGTGCTTCCGTCAGAGCCTTCCCAATCAAGATGCGACAAGGACTTGCAGAAGTCGAGGTAAAAGAGGAAATTTGACGCAGTTTCAGAGTGGAAATATGATCAACAGGACTTTTCTCCCCCGCTTTTTGCAGCCCCTCTTCACCCGATTCCAAGCCCTTGGAAGTTCCAGCATCCTTTTCATGGCCGTTTAACGAGTAACATGTTGTGCAAGCGGTGTGAGCAACAAGTGAGTGTGCTTGTTTTACACGACACGACCAAGATTTCAGCTGGTTTTGATTATTAGTTAGCATGATTACATATAATAAGACCTAGCCTATTTCCTTTTAACTCTGGAGGGTTTGAACTACATTTTGTTGTTGTTGTTGTTCTGCAATTATTTTGACTTTTTGTTAAGACATATTTAGTTTGTATCCTTGCTGTTTTGATTCACAATGGTGGACTCCACAGCCCCAGAATGGGGGGAAAAAAAAAAAAAGTACAATCCTGATCTTCTTGTCCTCAAGCAGAATATTTTATTGGATCTTTCAGAGCCCAGTGCGGTATGATTCTTTTGAAAGCCTTTCATTATCCATCCCTTTACCTCAGTGGGTACGTAGAATCATCATTAAAACCTAACTAAATGTCAAATTTGCTTGAATGTGATGAGTATTTGTGTTTAGGGTCAACCGGTCTCTCTGGATCAGTGTCTACAGCATTTCATCTCCTCAGAAACTATCAAGGAAGTAGAGTGTGAAAATTGCACCAAGGTATTTCCAATATGATTTTCCTTGCACAATGCAAAGAACTACAGGGTTGATGTTTCCCTATTTTAGCTTCAACGAGTCAATGGACAGCTTCTGGAAAGTCAGAGGACAACATTTGTAAAGCAGCTTAAATTGGGAAAGGTAATCTGTTATTTTTGCATGTGCTTACTGTATGTCAATACTGAAGAACGACTATTCGGATTAGCCATCCATCCAATATGTTCCTTCCTTCCTTCCTTCCTTCCTTCCTCTGTCAGCTGCCTCAGTGCCTCTGCATCCATCTGCAAAGACTCACATGGTCCAGCGAAGGAACCCCAATTAAGCGACAAGAGCACGTTCAGTTTACGGAATATCTCGCAATGGACCGCTACAAACACAACGCCAACATGCGGACAAGTCGGCGCACCAAATGTGCCGGCAAGCATCAAAAGGCAGAAAGTTCAAGCGAGGATCTGGAAAAGCCTGCTGCTAATGGCACAGGTATGTTGATGATCATCATCAACATCATCCGGCCTGTTTCTATTGTCACGTGCATTCAGAGTTATTCGTTACTTGTCGTTTGTTTTGCAGATGCAGAGCATCACAACAACAACAAACCTTTTGCAAATGGAAACTGTTCGTCTGTCTGTTTACATTCTACTTGTGGAAGCACTCAGCTGGGCCTGACATATGACTACTGGTAAGCTTCCTTAACACGTGACTATTGACTACATCCGCATTAGAACTATAACGAGGGCATAGCCAGCGGGAACGAAATCCATTTGTTTGGATTTTGAAAGACGAGAATAAAAGTTGAACACAATCCTTTCTATAGTCAGGTTTCCATCCAATTATTTCAGCGAATTTACTGAAAACGCGCAAAACGGACCTGCGATTTATGGCCGTTTCCATCTGCTTTTCTTTTGCGAATATTGAGAAGGGACTCCGCCGCTGTCGGTGGCGGTATACACCGTAGAGAGTCATTTAAAAGAAGAAGAACAGGAAGCGACTGCACCGTGCGATGATGTCGTATTTATTTGAGTTTTTTTGAAGTGCACTCACTCACTCACTCACTCACACAAACATGGTCTCCCGGGTAGGGAAGCAAAGCCACGCCGCCTGCATCGAAGGCAAGCGACGCTAACCACTCCCCCACCCAAGGCCCCGATGACGAGTGAGTTTGCTTTTGCACCTCTTGAGAAACCGTAACGGTTCTTTACTGTTTTCCATCGAAAATTGCGCTGCTATTCACTTGTTTCATTAATTCCAGAAAGATTTCTGTTTCGTGGTCTCCACCCAAACAAACCTACTTTGTCGTTTATCATCCGCCACTGCTTTGTGACTACAAACGTACGTGTGACATAATAGCCGGTCAAAACGTGCGACGTCTTGTCAGCGTTTATTCCCAAAACGCGTTTCCATAGCCAAAATGTTCCTGTTTTCGATACGCTTCAAAATCCACACCCTCCAAGTGTAAAAACTTTATTTGCGAGTTTTTTTTTTTAATTTCTAGCATTTCCATTCACTTTTATTTGTGCATTTCTTGAAAATTTGACTAAAAACGGGTGGATGGAAACCCCACTTACGACGCTTCGATTTTCAAAAGAGTTTTCATCTTGCAAATGTCTCACGTTCAAACTCAGCAAACAGGTGAGCTGTGATTGGTCGTTACCTGAGCGGTGAGCAACTCTGATGTCATTTTCAATCGCTAGCAAGTGGCAAAATGGCTGCCCCCCTGAGATGGCTACAAATCTGTGAATTTTTTCTGCTTAATTCATATTCCACAAACACAATAAGAATCAGAATGCTGCACTTATTGAGAAAATTTGAGAAAATTTGTGGGTTGACATCTCCTTTAAGGTCTGGACTTTGGCTTGCATTTCTCAATCCATCTGGAAGCTTGAGCAATCTCCAATCTTTCAGCTAATGTCAACACAATGTTTATCTCCTTCCTGCCAGCTCCACCGAGCACCTTTTCCAACTCACGGCTGTGCTGGTTCACCACGGTGACATGCACTCAGGACATTTTGTAACATACCGACGCAGCCCCTCCCCGCCTTGCGCTTCCTCCTCGCCGTACGTCTCCCAGTGGCTGTGGGTGTCGGACGACTCGGTCCGGAAAGCCAGCCTGCACAAGGTGCTGGCCTCCAACGCGTACATGCTCTTCTATGAGAGAGTCCAGAAGCGGAGCGCCCCGTTGCATCCGCAGGAGTAGCGTGAAGTGAATTCATTGTGCTGCCTTTAAAGTCACATCAAGTCACAAATGGATGCGCCCATTGCAGCATAGTTGATGGACTTGACAAGAACGCATCATTTCAAGTGTCCATTTCTCGTGTGTACGGATCATAGCGAGAACTTTCGGTCATGTGATGAGACTCCCAATTCCAAAGGCAAGGGACATAAAATGGATCTGGTTGCAAAGGAAAACAAAGTGGCAAATGTGAGAGTGGATTCCTGGCTCATGTATGATGCCGCATTTAATCTTGATGTTTTCAGAACTCAATTGTACTGTTTTTCAATGCTCAGAATCATCGATCAGTAGTTGATGATTATGCATAAATGACACTGATGATCATTTAATAATGAATGTAGACATCTTATGGAAATGATGCAGTTATTTGGATCTATCTGTTCTAAATGACAGAATTACCATTTGCATACTGTAGCTGCACATTTGACGTTAACGTGCCATGATGTCTCTGAGATTTTAAATATGAAGCCGTATGCGCGTGGCAACTGTTTTACTCGGAAGATCATTTGATGTCTTGAGGATCTGTAACTGATATGTTCAGACGCTGGCTTTTCTGCAAGTTGTTTTTTTTTTTCACTGCCATTTTCCTCCTTCCAATTCAGCTGAGAAGTAAGGATGTGGAGCAGAGTGCCCGTTGTCAATATTTGCACTTTTGTACAGTTTATTCATGTGAAATGTTTGTGTGCGATCTCTAAAGGCGACTGTTTTTATGGAATTAAAAATAATAAATGGTACCCAATTTATAGCAAGCAAGAAGGCTCCAGATTATGATTCCGGTACATGTTGGTAAAAACCCACATTGTCATTGAAATAACTTAAAACTGACAAAAGAAGTTAAAAGTGACTAAATTTCAAAATGACAATCAGGCATGCCTTTATTTTTGTGGTGAACCCAGAAGACAGTACATTCTTAATTTATGTGTTTTTTTTTGCTAAACCTTTGACCCAATCACTGCAAACAAAGATTTCTGTAACTCAGTGAGACTATTTATTATTTTTACTCACTGACAACAGACAACACCACTTTATCAAGATATACGTCATCCTTTTGTACAAGATCTCGTGTGAAACTCCCTATAAAGTACTGTAATTGTTTTCAGTATTTTTTTTCTTCTTTTTACAAGGTCAGGGATTTCTGAAGTGAAATGTCAAAACGTTTGGGCTCAGCCGTGAGTTTCCTTGATATCAACAATTCTGTCTGTGTCTCCACAAGTGACATTGCTCAATCCAGACAGGAGAAGTGAAGGATGTGCTCATGGTGTTGATTATTTTCGGGTGGACCGAATGCGTCGAAACGTGAGGTTAATGCGAGGCAGGAGGACTTTCTTTCGAACGGGAAGGCTGTGATACCAGAAGGTGTTGGTGGGCGAGTTGATGAGGAGCAGCAGCAGCTTGACAGGCTCGACGTGCCGGTGTCGGCCGCTCCGTTTCCCTCGAGCGTCCCTGTGGCGGAAAACCAAATCTCGCGCGGCGCCGAGCGAGACTGAGGCTATGGGGGAGAGTGGGCGGAGCTCCCGCTCGTCATCTCGGTGCTCACCAATGTGATCCTGCCCATCTTTGTACCTGAGAAGAAAACATCAGTCGCTTGAGTAGCAAATCAATTGCGGACAGAAATGTGTTCACATTTCCTACCTGTTGATCAGGACAAAATTGAATGCATGTCCTGTTATTTTGGTGACTGAATCCCGAATATATTCCAGGGTGGGAGTCCATGGGCAGGCTAAACGTGCCACTCCAGAATAAGTATAAATGAATCCCGTGTCCCCATATGTTGCCTGTTTCCTCGGTATATTGTGCACTTTTCCAAACACTTGCACCTTTGCTTCTTCACCTGCAAGATAAAGCCAATGTCACTCCACCACTCGTCTACCTCCTGTCAAAAAGAGCTTTACCTGTTGAGTAGACCACCTCCTCCTCCAGTTTTTGGAAAAGGTGGTCAGCTTCCTGCTTGGTGAAGAGCAAAGCATAGTCGCAGTCCAAACCTTCGGACTCGATTTTTTGCCAGGGAACAGGATTGGAGAAGTCCTCTTCCTCAACATCCACCGCATTTTCCTTCCCTTCGACGCCATTTGCTTGAACTTTCTTCCATGGGCTAATTTGGGCGTTGTCGCCGCACGGTCGCGTAAACTTCTCCATGGCACTTATTTGAAGATTTACAACATCTGTAGGCACGTTTGACAATGTGTGCAATTAAAAACAAGACTCGTCTTGGGTTGCTTGACGATTTCAGATCACAGATTAATGACACATTCATGACATACATGAGACGACTTTTAGAGCTGTCACTCATCTGCATTATTTTCTAAAAAGAAGACAAAAGGTTATTGGTGTTGCACTTGGCTAAAAACCAAACATTTTGGCTGTTAATATTTAATGTAAAATATCAATCAATCTGTTCCTGTTTTGACATTTTGTTCCCATACCAAAATACCGTTAGGCTAAAGTGAAGTCGTTTTTAGCGTTCCAACGGTTACCTTGAGGACAATCGATGAAAACAAGATTGAGATCCCCTGCCTCAACGCAAGCTGACGTGCATATTGTAAAAAGAGCCCAAACCAAAAGAGCAGCGTGAAAAGAACATGATCCTGGTTAGTTACAAAAACACCAGCGGGTCTTGAACGCCTCACAGCTCAGCTCATTATCATAACGCTGTTTCGTCACTTCAATGTTGGCGCGAAATTGGTTTTTTTTTTTTCCCCTTCCTTCCAGAAGGTTCTGCTCCAAGTGCCACCACGTTGCTTTGCTTCCACTGCTGATGTTCTTCGAGCCACCGAAGCAAGAACATGCTTAGGCAGAAAACTATCAATTCATTTTTCTCGCCGGTCTCCAAAAAGAAGTCTTGCACAGGTTTTCATGAAGCGGAGCAGGATGCTAACGACTCGGTGAGCCTTGTTTTGCTAGTCATTTTTTTGGAGCACGCTTAACGAGCCTTTTTATTTTATTTTTTGAACGCAATGCATAGATTTCTTTGCAACTAACTGGCTCCAGCGACGCGTGTTTGAACGAGCTGCAGTTTCCTTCAAGCAGGAGCAACAACAAGCCACATTCAAGAGCGCCACTCGATTTTGCATTGTTAATTAGGGAAAGCGAACATGTTTGCGTTGCGCACAGTGCGCAGTCGACTGGTTTGTCAGGCCGTTTCCTTCCCTGTTTACGGCTCACCTGCTTTGTGTGTTGCACAAATGCAGAGGAAACGGAAGTCTTCGGAGGTTGAGCCCGAGCCCCCCGGCCCCGGCCCCAACCCCGGCCCCGGCCCCAGCCCCGGCCCCGGCCCCGGCCCCGGCCCCGGCCCCGGCCCCGGCCCCGGCCCCGGCCCCGGCCCCGGCCCCCGGTCGGGTCCTCTTTCGCAGGAGCAACTGGACATGATCGAGCGTAAAAAGAAGGCGGCGTTGGAGAAGCTCTCTTCCGGGCAGACTCCTTCCGGCTTTGGGGAGAGCTGGCGAAAGGCGCTGGCTGCTGAGTTTGGGAAACCTTATTTCAAACAGGTGAGTGGGCCACCAATCTGACGAGAAAACTTGTGGCTGGGCACCAGCGTGCAGAAAAGAATGTTGTTGTTTTTTATGTGCTTTCCTAAACACCCTCAAATGCATCATGGAGATGAATAAATAAATACACCTTTAAAACAGTGGTCTCAAACACTCCAAGATATTTTGTATGATGTCAAAATGTTTGGGGTTTGCTTCAGCTAAGCCTGAAATGTTTGAAACCCAGCAGCACACGTGATTCAGCCTACACGTTTGAGCACATACTGTCCACATGTCATTGAGTGATGGCTGCCATGAAGCAGGATGTGTTTTCAGTGCATTCGACGTCTGTTTTCCCACAATTTCTGAGCCCCATTTTACATGCTTTCAATAAGACATTTGAAATAATAGTCAAATCCGGTTTGGTCCTCTGGTGTGTGCTTTTATATTGATTTCCATTTATAATCCAATAACTTACATGATTTCATCAAATGCTGAATTTATGCATTTCCTGTTCAAATACTGTAAACGTGTGAAATGGGAAGTTTTGGAGCAAAAAGTTGAGCTTTGCAAAACTAACTGGGTTGAGAAACTTGACGAGGTTTAAGTGCCCGTTTCTGTTTCTCCAATCTAACATTTCAGGAACTTTTTAATATGCACTCAATTTTTCTACATTTAAGATAATGTATTGAATATTTGCGTGTTGCAGTACAACGTGTGAGCTGATTCACAGTTACACGACTTAGCTTGGCTTCGAGATTCCATGGAACTCCAAAACTGCTCATGAAAACTGATTCAGGAAATTGTCTTTGATTTAATGTGGTTGTTTTTATCTTAATTCATTTGCTTAAAAACATACCTTAATGCCGTCTATCATCTCTCTATTACACTCATGACCTATTTGACTGATCCTGACTCCCATATCACGAAATGGACTCGTCACTCGTCTATCTTGTTGTACATTCTTGATCTGGGAAGACAAAACCAAGTTGAAGGGATGCTCGGGCCACAAAATGTTCAGAATGCGAGAGCGGATAAGGCATCACTCTTGCAGTCTCACGACGCACCCCTTTCACCCCCACAGTTGATGCGGTTTGTTAACCAAGAGAGGAAAGTTCACACTGTGTACCCCCCCGCTGACCAAGTCTTCACCTGGACGCAGATGTGTCAAGTCCAAGATGTGAGTCCGATTGCTGCACCTGTCCAAACCTTCCAACTCGTCACACATCATCTTCATGATCATAATAATCATGACGACCTTTCCATTTCTGAATAGCAACAAGTGTTAAGTTAACCGTTGTAAACATGAAACCAACAAAACTCTATCAGATTTTCTTTGAACGCACCATGTTGAGGCTAAGTCCATTTGAAGTAAGTTTTACAAAATAAAAGGGCAAAGAAAGAGAAGATTCTCAGAAAAAAAAAAAGTATCCATTTGAGCCGCCACCACTTCAATACTGCGCACTTAAATTGAATCCAAATTTACGTTAATAGAGGCTAAACTGATCATGTCGATGCAAACTTTGACCTTTATTTGTTCATGTGTGGCTTTTGTATAATAGCGGAAGGAAGCAACGCTCATGTTGATCACACGGTGGTCAAAGCAGAAGCGGACGTTCATTTTGCCGTTGACAGCAAAGCCAATTTCAACACGAAAGAAATAAAATAGTCAGCCTCAGCTTATTTCTCCAAGTGAAATATTTCATAACTTTTATTGAAGTTTATTTTTTTAACATTATTATAATGGCACACCAGCAAATCAAGATGTCACCCAAATTATGAATACTAGACTAATGATGTGTAATTTACTTAAAAATGTACTTTAATATAATAAGGGTGAAATCCGAGCTTGTTTAATCAAACCAAAAGCTAATTTACTCACAGGAAATCCTGACTTTAATTTTCAGACAAAAAAATGAAAATCGGGCAATTTCACAAGATGACCCGAATGATTTCTGATGGAAAATTTGTGCCGTGTCACCCAAGATGGGAATCGCTGATTTAGAGGATATGCACCGTAAAAAAAAAGAAAAAAAAAGAATAGTGAACGCAGAAAATTCAATTTTGAATTACTACTGCCACCTGTGGCCGAAAAATGAAACTGCACCCAACTAACTCTTCTTCACGTACACAATGCACACAAAGTTCCATCAGCAGACAGAGGGTGGGAAATGGGAAGCCAAATCCAGTCTGAGAACTTTTGGCCGGAGTTCCCATTGGAAACGGCTAAAGTGGCAAATTGTTCCAAAGAGCAGCTTTAATAAAGAAAGGACTGTTAATTACGGAACTGGAGGACAAACCTGTTGAGTTAGTTTGTCCTGATGTCACCTCACTCGACTTCCCTTTGTTGTCTCCCTGCAGGTTAAAGTGGTGATCCTGGGTCAGGATCCGTATCACGGTCCAAACCAAGCCCACGGATTGTGTTTCAGTGTCAAAAGACCAGTGCCGCCCCCTCCCAGGTCGTCGTCCCTTGTTGTCTTTTGTTTTGTTTTGTTTTGTTTAGTGTTTTTGAAATCATGTTTTCCATCCATTCTCAGTTTGGAGAACATGTACAAAGAACTGATGAAGGACATTGAAGGCTTCCAGCATCCTCAGCATGGAGATCTAAGTGGCTGGGCAAAACAAGGTTGGTTTTGAGGCAAAACTCTCTTCACCAGGCGCACAACGTGGCAATTGGGTCACCTGCTCCCCGACAGGCGTGTTGCTGCTCAATGCCGTGTTGACGGTGCGAGCGCACCAGGCCAACTCGCACAAAGAGCAGGGCTGGGAGACGTTCACCGACGCGGTGGTGACGTGGCTCAGCGGCAACCGGGAAGGACTCGTATTCATTCTTTGGGGGGCCTACGCTCACAAGAAGGGAGCCGCAATCAACAGGGTGAGTCCTGCCGCGCTTGCGAGGCCAACGGAAAGGAAATGACCACATTGCTGGCGTTGCATTGGTAGAAGCGGCACCACATCCTGCAGGCGGTGCATCCGTCTCCCCTGTCGGCTCATCGGGGATTCTTTGGCTGCAAGCATTTCTCAAAGGCCAACGAGCTGCTGCACAAAGCGGGAAAGTCGCCGGTTGACTGGAAAGCACTTTAAATCGCTTTTCTCGTGACTGCAGACGCCTTCATAAGATGTTCAGTCATCTGTAGAAAATATTCTTCTCACGAGGTTACACTTTGTGCCAAGTTACTTTATCGTCTTTTGTTGTGATGCACGTTGGGTTTTGACTTTTACTGTTGCATATACATTTTTTTATTACAGTTTTAAAACATTAAAAATGTTACTACCTCGAACGTTTGAAGACTTATCTGTCTGACTTGTGACATTAGAAAGTGGTGATGTGATGTTTACTCATGAAAAGAACTTTATTGCATTGATGACTCGTCTGCACGTTTACCCGGATTGCAATGAATGTTAAATCAATGTTAAGTTAGTGTTAATTGATTCGGATGAAGATTCGTGGTCAAGCAAAGGCAGATTAAAGAAAGAAAGAAAGAAAGAAAGAAATTTGACTTGACTGCAACATTATTCTAACATTTCATTCATGTATGCATCATGGGATGAAACGAAATGATCGGATTCTATTCAGGTTAACTCCAAATTTGTTGTGTATATAGACGGACGTCATCTACCTAAAAATATGACACTTTTGTATGTGAATTGGAAAGTATTCTAAAAGTAGGGGTGTCAAAATGGGCGCGTTAATTTAATGTGCACTTTTTTTTTCTTTCTTTTTTTCGCGTGCAATTAATGACCACCCTTACTTGGAAAGTTCCAACACAGCAGACGCGTCCATGTCAAAATTGAGCAGGAATACATTTCAGAATAATGCAAATATTTGTGGATACTGCGGTCAAGTTGTATTTCACAGTTTTAAAAATGTGCAGAATGTTCAAGATTACATAAGCGGTCAAGAAAATGGATGGATGCTTGTTAAAGATTAGATATCTTTTAATATGAAAAAATAATGCACTGAGCTGTCACCTGTCTTACAAATGCAATTATGCCATCTAGTGGCAGAAAAATGATATCACGTTTTTTTACAGTACAGCACATATTTGAACAATTTTATGAATTATTGTGAAATGACGGAGTCACTGACTAAGATGCAGCCAAATTTACATCTCACATTTTTTCATCTTTATGTTTAGAGTATGAAGAAAAGCATATTGTACATTTATAACAGATCTCAAATTTGTGATTAATCATGAGTTAACGATTGAAGTCCTGATTACGAAACACTGTAAACACTCCTAATTAAAACGTTTCTCAGTGATGCATTCAATGTAAAAAGGATTTTTGCTCAGGCTCTTGCATTGCTCAAATATTGTGCAGCTTAGCTATCATGTTGCCGAGAGAAAACACTCTTGCTTCAATGGTCAATCGGGAAAAAAAAAACCCGCCATCCAGATGCCTGCTGAGGCAACAGGAAGCTTCACTATCTTCATGTCCAACAGAGAGCGACGCCCCTTTTCCTCAGAACCACTTGACGTCTTTGCTCATCGTGTTTTGTCAAGTTACACGCACCCGACCGGAAGTTCTTCGTGCAGCTCAACACAGTTGCACGCGCTGTCATGTGCTGCTTGTAAACAGAATCAGTTAAACATCTGCAAGCATTTGGCGTCACTGCACGACAGACTCACGATTGTGCCGACGGCGCCACTTTGTCATTTCATGCTGCAAAGAGCATCTGAATAACGGAAGTATGTGGTCCAAACCTTTGCAGCTTGACTAAGATTCCTTCTCGCAGGCTACCCCAACCCAACCCAACCCGACCCGACCCGGCAGCCGCACTCGAACGCACCGCGGTGACGCAGGACGATGGCGAAAGAAAAACTGTAAGTGGAGGGGAAGGACGCTAATTGATGCACGGCGTGCCACTTCTCAAATACGTGTAACCGAGGGAGCTCCTCAACATCAACATCAACATCAACAAGCTCGTTTTTGGGCGGACCCACTTGGACGAACTCCCAGGTAGGCTTCGCCGTTCATTCCGTCAATGCAGACATTCACGCACCATATTTTGCTTACTCGAATCAAATCATTCTCAAATGTAGCATCGAATTGATTTATAAGATTGATATATCGTTCAGAAATGGATTTTTATTTCCCCCTTTCTGTCTGTGGGGAAAATCGTCCATCGTCATTCCGTCGGAGCGGACAAGTTGTACGACGCATCCAATGGGCGGACGCGTCTTGTTCTTGTCGTCTTTTCCGCCCCAGAATCTCCATCATGAACTACCTTCGTCGCCGACTGTCGGACAGCAATTTCATGTCCAACCTGCCCAACGGTTACATGGGCGAGCAGCAGCCGCATCAGCCGCCGCCGCAGCAGCCGCATCAGCAGCCGCCGAGCCCCGCAGTGTCCCCGGGGCCGTCGGAGAGGCGCCAGCCCGCCAGCCAGCAGCAGTCTGCGGGCTTCTTCTCGTCCATTTCCAACGCCGTCAAGCAGACCACCGCCGCCGCGGCAGCCACCTTGTCCGAGGCGGCCGACCGGGCGGGAGTCTCGAGCAGCGCGAAGATCCTTCTGGTGGTCGACGACCAGCAGACCGACTGGTAAGAGCACATTGAAGGTCATGAAGGAGCAGGTGGCCCGTCAACACTGCAGCCACTTTGTTCCACGACCACAAATATTCATGCACGTTTGAAAACGCTGCATTACATCGAGCTCAAGATAATTGAGCCATTTTCCTCAGGAAGTGTCAGAAACAAATCTGTTCGTCTCACTTTAGTTGTTCTATTTTTACAAAGTTCAAACAGCTACTTGCATGGTGATGCAAGTTTTGATGACAAAATGATGAGCCACTGCAAATGAGCACAAGATGTGGTTGGTGCGTTTGCCTCCCAGTTGTGCTCTTCACAAACGGCTTCAAATGTCAGCCTCGTCTTCTTGCTTTTTCTCCGGCTTGTCCCATTTCGCACATGATTTGCTTTCGCGGGCCTCAACACAAATGATGTGGCGGGTCCAATCTGGCCAGCATCACACCTGTGTAACGCATGAACATTTTTTTGTTTTTTCCATGGCCAAAAATTTACATGTTCCCATGATGTTTCAGGGCCAGTGAAATAAATTTCCACACGTCAAAACAAAACGCGTCTATATGGTGATTGGCTCACAATTACCACTTCTTGCACAAAGTCAGCTGCGATAGTCAGCGAGTGACCCGAATAAGATAAAGAATGGATAAACTACAACGTATTGACTGTGGAATTTAAAAGAAATAACTGGCAAAAAAAAGTGGCCAGCCAATTCTTATCAAATTTCATTTCATTACTGTGAAAAGCTATGACAGTATTTATGAATTTACTGTATAGAAATTAAGAAAACAGCAATTCGCTTTCATCTCAAATACTGTTTCTAGTATTCTAATTTACAGGAATTGAAATTCATGTAAATAAATAATACTGTCAGTAAAATCCCTTCTTAACCGATTCTTCCTCACAAGGGTGCTGGAGCCTATCTCAGCTGGCTTCGGGCAGCAGGCGGGAAAAGCGGTTGCCAGCCAATCGCAGGACACACAGCGACAAACGACTCACAATCACAGCGAGGGACAATTCGGAGCACTCAATAAACTTGCCATGCATGTCTTTGGAATGTGGGAGGAGACCGGAGAAGCCGGAAAAAAAAAACCCATCCTGGCACGGGGAGAACATGCAAACTCCGCCCAGGAAGGCCGAAGCGCAGACTCGATCTCACACGCTCAGCACTGGGAGGCGGACGCGCTAACCACCCTGTTGCCAAATTCTGCAGCCGAGCGCATCGATGAACGTTAGAAATCGCTGGGAAATTGCCAGCACGTCATCACATTGTCTGTGTGAGGTCCAATCATGCATTTTGCACCCCTTGTTTGCCATCTAGGCTGAGAGTTTTCAGAGGAAGAAAAGTCCACGGTGGTGAATATGACATCAAGGTGGAACAGGTCGGTTCCACACAACATACAGTCATCATCTTTCTGAGCACGGAAAGGTTTTGCCAAATGCCATTCAAATCTGTCAGGTGTATTTTATCAGTGCAACTGGGTGAATTCGATTCATTTGAATGTGTTCAGTAAAATCACAAGTATCAGTTAGTGATTGCACGTTATAAAATGCACAATAAAAATGCAAATAGGAAACTGCTACATTTTAAACGTCAATATTCTTGAATTTTCCCATAAATTGAGGTTCAATAGGCACCTTGTTTGTCACAATGGATCCCCTTTCGATGAGACTGTTTGTTGTAGGCAGAATTCTCCGAAATCAACCTGGTGGCTGATTCGTCCGGCACCTACACAGTCAGCATCGATGCAATTCGGAGCGGACATAAGCTGACTAAGTAAGTGGAATTGGACTCCGTTGGTGGTCACAAGCAGCTGACATGTTGTTCATGTTGATTTCAGATCCTTGAAACCCGACTTTGTACTGATCAGACAGCATGCCTTCAGTATGGACAAGAATGGAGACCACCGGAACTTGGTTATCGGTCTGCAGTATGCAGGCCTGCCAAGCGTTAACTCTTTACACTCTGTCTACAATTTCTGTGACAAACCTTGGGTGGTAGGCGCTTTGCTATTCTCCAATATCGCCGTCAGCCATCAGTGACGTTGATCTGGGAAATTGTTGCTTTCTGTTTTCTAGTTTGCACAGATGTCGAGGCTGCACAAACTTCTGGGTCCAGACGAGTTCCCACTCATTGAGCAGCTTTATTATCCAAACCACAAGGAAATGGTCAGTTACGACTTCACTTCATCCTTTTATCTGACAGGAAGTTGGTTGCTTTCTGCCTCAGAAGACTCTTGTACTCTTCTTCTTTTTCTTCTTCTTAAGATAACGAGCTCTCAGTTCCCTGTCGTGATCAAGATGGGCCACGCTCACTCCGGAATGGGAAAGGTCGGACGCATGTCTGCTTCTTCAATTTGAACACATCAGAACATGCTTCGATGTTCTCCTCTGGTTGCTTGCTAGGTGAAAGTGGACAACCAATACGACTTCCAAGATATCGCCAGTGTTGTGGCCCTGACGAAGACTTACGCCACATCGGAGCCGTTTATCGATGCCAAGTACGACGTCCGCATCCAGAAGATTGGTGACAATTACAAGGCCTACATGTGAGTGGATTCATCAGTTAGGCTAAGCAAAAGGCAAACTCTCACATCGTTTGATGGTTCTGAACAGGAGAACGTCCATTTCTGGCAATTGGAAAACCAACACGGGCTCATCAATGCTTGAGCAAGTTGCCATGTCAGACAAGTAAGACGTCAAATTCGGTGCTCCACAATGTGTTCTTCGGGCTAACTCTTTTGTTTGACGATGCGACAGATACCGAATGTGGGTGGACACTTGTGCCAACATCTTTGGGGGTTTGGACATCTGCGCTGTGGAGGCTCTTCACGGCAAAGACGGAATGGACTACATCATCGAGGTACTCCAGGGCAGGCTCGTCGGATCAAAGACGTTGCCCAAAACATCGACGCTGTCATCTCGCTTTGTAGGTGGACGACTGCTCAATGCCGCTGATCGGCGAGCAGCAGGACGAGGATCGTGTTCACATCGCAGAACTGGTGGTTCTGAAAATGAACCAGATGATTGGACCTGCTTCAAGTTCCATCGCAGCAGCACAGGTGCACCGAAGCGGCATTTTTACACGGCACGACTATATTGAGATCATCACGGGATTTATGTATATATATTAAACATGAGTCTCGTCATGATTAACTTCACGCCTCCATCTACAGATGGACTCACACATTTTTACCTGATCAGGTAAACCACTGCCAGGTGTCGCTCCAGTGAAGCATTTCCTTCGGGGATGTGCGACGAGCGGCTGCCTTGCAAAAATTGAAAGCGTAGCAGGAAACGCGGCACTTATGGAAATGTCAAAAATGTTTGTATTTTAGAAAGCCGTGTCTCCTCAGCCTGTTTCGCAACCGGGAGTTCCACAGCCTCAACAACGAGCTTCACCTCAGGGTAAGAAATAAAGTTCTTCTTTTGGGAAATGTGTATTTCATGTGCAAATGCACCAAACGAATGGTGGGCCTTGCCAAGATCCTTTTTGACTGGATAGTTGTGAAGTGGCTGACAATAGAACACCTGTGGCAAGAACTCAAGAGAGTGATTGGGAAGAACTCCGCCTCCAAGCTGAGCAGCAAAAGAAGAGTCAATTGCACTGCAACTGTGCTCCAAAATTGCTGTTGTGTCCGTGTGACTGCGTGGGAATGTTAAGCGCTTCCTGTGTGTTGATTGCGACAATTTGTGTGGCTTGACTAATCACAACAAAAGTTTGCCACTCGCGTGTAAATGTTGTTTAGTGGACTTAGACTAGCATCCGCCTAATCCGCCTTTTGGCAGGAGCGCCACCGTCTGCGCCATAATCAGACGTGCGTAAGAGTCGGATCAATTCAGCGCTACATGCTAATTACATTGTGTAATTCTTTGCCATTTTTGCGGAGAAGGACTTTGTCTATTTACGATTCCATTTAAGAGGTCCATGTAACGCACGCTGTCGTTTCCAATCAGGCGCTTCTCAACAAGGAGCATCTGGACAGGCCCAGCAGCCTGCAGCCAGCCCGGGTGCAGCTGATCCCAGTTCTCAGGCCAAGGTCACCCAAGGGCCTCCGGGTCAGGGAGGGCCTCAGCGAAGCCAAGGAGGCTCCCCTCAAACTCAGAGGCAACAGTCTGCCACCCAGCAGCAACAAAGACCTCCTCCAGGGGGCGCTGGTCAGAAAGCTCAGCAGCAGAGACCCGCTCAACCGCCTCGACAGCAATCGCAAGGGGGGCAGCAGAGAAGCGCTGGCCAGCAGGGGCGCGCTGGTGGGGCCACCACGCAGCAGCCGCGGGGCCAGGGCCAGGGCCGGGGCCAGGGCCAGGGAGGTCCTGGGGGACGACCACCACTGCCACAAAAGCCCAGCCAGGACAACACGGCAGTGGGCGCTTCCACACAACTCAAGTAAGTAGGAGGAGTCTGGACATCACAGTCAACATCATTTATGGATGGCTAAAGCAAGTGTACTGTATATGAGCAAAGTTGGATCTTATTTTTGCATCGATATGCGCATGAGATGAGTGTATATTTTGCCTTTGTTATGATTCACTGGAATGCGCACGATTCTTGTTCTTCAACGATTCCAAAATGTTACATTTCAGTCATCATGACACATCAAATGGTTGTATATAAAATAAGAATCATTTTAAAAATGGTGCTATAATAAAACACAAAATCAACAAAAGAAGAGAGATTTTCCACCCTCAATTTGTGTCCTTCAATATTGTGACAAGTGACACAGTGGCCGACTGATTAGCAAATCTTCCTCCGCACAAGACGGTGGTTGGAAGATCCAATTTGTGGAATTTGCATGGATATTTTATTTTTTTTTATTTGAGGTATTTCCCCTCACGTTCCAAAAACAAGCATGTTTTGTCCGCCCTGTTTGTTTGTCAGCTGGTTATATGCTCCAGCTCACCTGTGACCCGAGTAAGGAGAAGCAATGGAATATTTTCAAGTGAGGCATAACTCTGGTCTGCATTGAAAAAAAAAATGCATAAACAAAGTAGCCAACAACATTTTCGAGGGCACTTTCGGATGTAGAATTCAAATATCTCAGTTTGTTTCTATATCCTCGTTTTTTTGTTTTTTACTTTAAAAAATCATAATAATAATAATAAATTACCTGATTGTTATTTTGTAAAACAAAGCTGAAAAAAATCCATCCCAGTAAGCCACAATTGAAAGTAAGAATGTTTCCCCCCTAAAATATGTCTTTAGGCTTCATTAAGCTATCAACTAAATAAAGCTCAGAAAATCTTGGCTGCACATATCAGTTTGTACGCCAAGCTACAGGATGTTGAAAAAACAACAACTCATCCACCGAGCATCACGTAATATCCAGTAACATCATTTATGGATCATTTTTGATCACTTTCAAGGCAGCGTAACGTTATATCTGAGAGAGGGAATGCACTTCTCGAACGTCAACATTCAGCTCGTCCTCTCTTTCTCTTCTTTCTCACCACGGTCCAGTCTTTGCATTCCGTGGTCGCGTTTGCTGCATGACGTTAACTCATTCACTGCCATTGACGGAAAAAGACGATGCAAATGATGCATTTTTTGCTGGTCTGGCAATGAATGTGTTAAAAGCCTCTTCCTCTCCTCTACTGCCGTTTCCTCTCTGATAGCAAATGCCAGTCTCTTACCCATACCTTCAACATTCCAGAAACGCCGACGCCACGAGCCAGCCTTAGCCGGGATGAGGTGAAACCGTTCGCAATCTACGCAAATCTTTTGCCAGTCTCTTCGCAGACTGAGACGCCACCGTCATCGTCATCATCGTCATCGTCATCATCGTCATCGTCATCATCGTCATCGTCATCATCCCACTGAAAGAAAACGGGCCTGGCACACACAAAGACGGCTTCCTTCTACGACCGTCATTTTGAAATGGACATCAAAACGTTATCAATTCAAGAGAAAGTCAACCTTTAAACATTTCAGGAAAAGAATATCTGAACATGACAATCTGATTAATATTACATTTGTGGAGTAAGAGTTATGAAACAAAATCCTGCCATTTTAATCCCTCTCAGGCGGCGGCCATTTTGCCACTTGCTGTCCACTGAATTTGACATCGCAGTTGCTCAGGTCGCAGGCAACGACCAATCACAGCTCAACTTCAGAAAACAGGTGAGCTGTGATTGGTCGTTGCCTGAACCCTGAGCAACTGTGATGTCATCTTCATCGACAGCAAGTGGCAAAATGGCCGCCCCGGAGATAGATAAAAAGAGCAGGATTTTTGTTGCTTAACTCATATTCCACAAACGCAAATGAACCAGAATACCATATTTAGAGCAGAGGGGTTGCATAGAACTTATTGCCCCCCCCCCAACATTGGAGGATGACTTCCACTTGAAAGCACTCAAGTGTAAAACATTCCTGCCTAGCTATCATTGGACACACTCCGCAAAAGCTTGTATATGCATGAGCGCACACGCAAACAAGAATGACTTCCACTTATTTATTGGCACAGCACCTCTTAATTTCAGTCTTATTTTCATGTACCAACCAAGAAAATCAATTACTCTGGCGGTTGCACACGTCCTGTCAAGTGCGGAACGTCCCGTGTTTGAGTTGTTGGCCACTACTGATGTGATGTTTTTAGCTGCATGTCAACAGGGGGGTCAATGGTTGCGTTTTCCCTTCCAGCCCATCGGCGCTTGTAAAAGTATTGTCATGTATTTCAGCTAGTTTAAATGAGCCTTGTAGATCTTCTTTCTTCCATTTTTTTCTACTTCCACTAAAAAGCATCCAATCAAATGGAGCTTTCTCAAGGATGTCCACTTGATTGTGAGTCTTCCATTCATGTGCTTGTTGACCAATGATGAGAGGGAAAAGAAAAGCATGCCTTCACATGGGTCGTTTTCTTATTTACAATGCATTTGCACACAATTCTACTTGAAATCGGTGGTGAAACGAACCGATACATGGTCTATATTTTCAGGTTTTAGTCAACTACTGTAACATTTGAACAAAGCAACAACTTGGCTTTGGCTTACAAAAATATTTACATGAACACATCTACTCAATGTAAAGTAGAAATAAATGTATGGTTGAGAAATGCAAAATATGCACCTGGCGAGTGGTCGTCTGTGTAAACAGAAAAATACGAAGCCAAGGACTGTCACACTTGCTGCTTGGTCTATCTATGAAATAAAAACATACTTTCCTCATATAGGATCGTCAGCGGCGAGGTCTCGATTTGTAGTCGATAAAGCATGTGGTGATATTTAGTAGTTGTTTCTCCGCTGCACCGACGACGATCTTCGGTCAGAAGTGCACATCTTGACAAACTTTTCATTCAACACTTTCTAGCCACTAAAATGTCTTCCAGGGGGAATTATTCCCACTTGAATGTGTACGTCTAATATGGCAATATCGTGCTTTTCAGAGAAAACCCAAAGTATAAATGAGTCGTGATTCCAAAATGGATTCCTCCTGCTGTCTTTGTGTTGTTGTAACTACAGCGACCCCTTGTGTTCTGTGGTGCGTATAAGCGTGTGAATGTTGTGTAACTGGTCAAAACAATCGATTGTTGTGTTGCACAGGACTTGACTGATGCAGATTGTCGCCTTCATTCTTCTGCTGCTAAATGTGCTTGTTGGTATCTTGTGTGCTTCGGAACCTCTTTTTTATTTTTATTTTCATATTTATTGAATGAATTACTTGTGCAGTTGTGTTTCTTTTCTTTCATGAGGCAATATGGTGCTTGTGAGTTTTAATGCATTGGCTTCATTGTGATTCGAGGCTTCAGAACTTTGGAGTGATTCGCATGTCAGATTTGTATTGATTTATTTTTTAGCACAATGTGTAACTGTAACTGTTTGCCATGTTGTTAAATATTGTTATATATATATATATTGTTTTGCTATTTGTTACTGACCTGTGACACAGCCGTCATTGTTTTTTGTTTCGAGTCGTTTTTATTTATGATTCCTCTACTTGACTGTGAATGTAACTTATTTGCTTTGTTAAGGAATTCTTTATTCATTGTGGAAAGATACAATCCTTGTAGATGTGCGTGGAAAATGGAATTGTCGATCGATGCCTGCCACATAAGAAAAAGAAATGAAAAAAATCGCTGAAGTGCTGGCTTATACAAAGTGAAAATATATCAAGTAAATCATGTCGGATTCTTATAAAAGTATATGTCAATTGATGTGATATGCAATGTTTGTATTCTATGATGTGCAAAATGAATGTTAATGAAATATGCACATGCCCAATAAAGTCGATAACCAATCAAACTGAGATTTGACTGCAATATACAGAATTTCATTCGATTTACTGCAAGCTGGTAGTCAGATTTATTTTGAGCATTTATTTTTGCTTGAATAAATCCATCTCTATAAAACACACAACAGATCGAGGATTAATAATGGCAAATTTATATATTATTATTATTATTTTTGCTTTATTCTGTATCGATCTCCTTCTTTATTACAAGTGCGCAGTACAAAATGCAGTAAATCAACTTGTAGGTATCTGACCACAAGGTGGCGTAAGCCTGCATTTTTGGCTCCCTTGCCTGCAACTGACAAGAACAAGTTACTATATAAATAATTCATAGAACTAAGAGCATCGGGACATTTTTTATTATTCATTGCTTCGCATTTGCATGAGCTGTTGCATATTAGCCACATGCTTGGAAAACTGTGGCAAAATGACAAATACAGTATTGCATTGTTAAAAGCTTTGTGTAGAGGATACATTGTTTAAGAAGCAGGAATGTAACATATGAATTTGTGGATGAGGGCCAAGTGTGGATCAATGAGGGTCTTGTGAGAAAGCGCTGCTTGCTTTTATTCAAAATGCAGCAGCACACTTGTTATCATTATTCATCGCAAGACTGTAATGTTGGATGACAGAAACTTTCGTGCTTTAGTGTCATAAAGTCCTTAAAAATGCAATAACAGCTTCCTCCTGAAATGATCAAACCATACTGTCAATTGTCCTTAGGTGTGAATGTTGTACACTGCGTCGATAATGGACCTGGTTTCCCAAAACAGATAGCAGGTCCATTTCGTATTGCATACGGCTGCCGAAACGTGATGGTTGTTTTATGTAATGTGAAAGAGGCTTAATTATTCATCACCAAATTGATGTATTTCTTTTTCATTGCAAACGAGCCAAGAGAGAAAAATGCAAATTACAGGGATGTTAAATGACCCCACTCCTAAAGGTCAAAGTATTTTGACAGCGTTATATGCTAACTTGCATTTCTTATCTAAGGCGCCATTTCATGACTTCATTAGAATTGAAAGTTTGCTTCGAAGGGCTGATGAGTCGCCCGGAACATCAGAAAAAAACATTGACCGCATCGTCAACCGATGAGTAAAGCTGAGAAATAAAATCAAAGAGACATGAACGAGTTTCAGACGTTTCCAATATCACGTCTCAAGTGAAACACGAGCAATAATTGCGCCCTGTTACAAACAGAAAAACGACACAAGAGTGCTGGCGGTGTGAGGGGAGCCGAGGGGGCTCAGCACTTCTTCAAGAGACGGGTTATTATTATTTCGAGAGCTGACCCATTTAAACAGCACCATGAACACGTGCAGCTGCCATCCACAATAAGTCATTGCATAAGGTGCAATTCAATCAGCAAATTGAAGAAAGTGTCAAAGCTGATTTGCAAGTTTCATGTGATGGCTGGCTGAGCAAAAGAAATGACTCTGGAATGAAAATACTTTACATCTTTGATTGGAAATGGAAGCATATTAAGTCATTGTTTCATTTTCCCCCTCTCCCAACGAATTCACAACCAAAAAAATGATGATGATTAATCAGTCAAACATTGTAAAATTCTGCTTTCAAATTTGGGAAAAGCCTTTTTGTGTTCCAGCTTGACGGTGACAAAAAACCATCGAGGCAAAGTTGGATGAATTTGGTGTGTAAGACTGACCAGCCACAACATTATGACTGCTCAACACATACGCAGATTGTAGAATATTTTCAATATACTGTGAAATGCTCTGAGAACGTCAATCAAAAGTGATTTTGCGCTTGTATTGGAAAGCTCACAATGAAGTTCTTTTTCAAGATAGACATGAATCAGTGAATTATTCACTTGCTTCGCCAGTCGTCACTTGCTTGTGTTGGAACGCTCAACTTGACTTGTGCCAGTCACGACACGCAACTTCAATTCTTGGCCCTCGCATTGTACTGTTGTTGAGCGAGAGTAAACACGATCCATATTAAGAAGGGGACGACTGTTTCCATCTCATGAGGCACAAAAGCGTTGCTGTTTTCCATTTGTCTTGAATGGCGGCCGGATGCTAAAAAGGCAAATTGTGAAATCAGTCGCTGGATCAAGAAGGACTGAAATTGTGACGAAGAACATTTTTCTGGAGGTGTGACGTGACCGTATTACATAAGAATTTCACAAGCAGAAATATTTCAAATAACGCTTTACAAGCACACCCACCACGGGCCTCTTTCCTGAGTTTGCGTATTGTAAATGTGCACAAATGACACAAATGAGCGTCGGAGTCACTGGTTAGCCAAAATGGCAGATGAGGAAGGATGAGCGAGGAGTGTTTGTGGTAAAGATTTCATTAAGCCTCAGCAGGGGATGTCGCGGAGCGACTCCAGAGAGCAGAACAGACGAGTTTGTGTTTGCTCAGTGCAGCTGCGAAGAACATCCACTCGATTGGAAACGTTGACCCACACGAGTGTCAGGGCATCTTTCCATCTTCCAACGCTCCCGGAAGGTGTCTCCTTATGCTAAACCTGATGTGAAACAAATGTCAGCCGGACGTATAGAAGAGGAGACACACACGCATCATTTGAGGCAGAAACCTGCGCGGCTGTGTTGGGATTTCAAACAATGAGGTGGATTTTTATAGTCTGGATGACTCCCATCAGCGCATGACTTTGAAATCTATTCACTCTCTTTTGCTCCTACTCAGTGTGGGTAACCATGGAAACCACTCCCGAATGATTTGGCTTATACGCAGATTTGTTGCGTTGTGAGTGTGACTTGGCGTGGATGGGAATGTTCTTTTTTTTCGGAAAACAAAGTCATCAGACTTTGCCAAATACGACGAGCCAGATTTTATTTAGAAGTAATATTGTGCGTGTGCGTGTGCGTGCTTATTCCATTGTAGTTGGCCTCAAAATTACTCCAGCAACATATTTCAGCTGAATGAAAGCACTGGATGATGGATAGATCGATCGATCGATATTTCTTAATCTCCCCATGAGTGAAATCAGATCATGGAAGCTTTAGAATAACATTTTAATCAATTCCTAATCAACACTTTAGCAATAAAAATACTCCCCCGCTGAGCTGTGAAGTAAGCGTAAATCTGATTTACACTTTGCTGAAACTATAAAATGAAGTCTGGCGCGAGAGTGGTGGACAGAGGATTATTTCGTGGACGGTTTAAAAGCTTGAAGTGGACTTTAGGCAAGAAACGCTTAAGACAGACATTGGCAACACTTTCCTAAAACCTTTTTCCTTCTGACTTGAGGTGCCCCAACATGAGCAATAATCTCATCCACTGTGATTACATCTAATTGAAAAGTTCTGTATGTGAAAGTTGCATGCATGAATGCAAATACATCAGTGGAAGCATTGTGTCATTAATGCTTCCACTTCAGATGGACTGAGTGGAAAAGTACTTGTAATATCGATTTCCGATCCACAAAGCCTTCAAGGTGCCTGCCCGAGACACCTGCTAGCAGCCAGCTGACAGACACGTGTGCCTGCCTGCAAACCAACAGCTGACGTGAACTGATGCCAGTGCACAGCGTTGTACGAGGGCGAGTCACACGTCGAGAATCCGAATGCCACACAGCGGGATTTCCACGGTACACTCATATGTGCGATATTATATGACGGCGGTTTGCACGACTTCATTTGTGCATGTGCGAGCAACAAAACTGCACATCCTGCAAGAAAATGATCAGCGCAGCTCGTCTGTTGTTGTGATTTGTATCTACCGTGGGAGCGCTTCACTAAGCACATTTCCTGCAGCAGTCGCACGCCGTGGGCGAGATGCGGCTCGCAGCCAATCGTCCGTTGGGATGATGCGGATGCGACCCGAAGGTGAGAATGGAGCCACAAAGGGTTCCAAGAAACCTCCACAAAATTAAAAGGACCAAGAAATCTGATCCTGGTATATATATATATATTTATTCATATTCATATTCATATTTTTCTTTTGAATGTATTATGGATGTTTGAATTGTTCAGCACTTTTGAGTTGCATTTCAATGTATGAAAGGGTCCACTTGTGAGTAATTTACTCTCTGTGAAGGTCTCAGCGGTTTTGTTAGTAAACAACATTCATGCATTTACCATGTCGAAAAAAATGTGCTTTGGTTAGATGACACCAAAGGTTTTTGTTTGTTTGTTTGTTTGGGGGTGAGGAAAAAGTACAACTGCTCACCACTCGACCATCGCTATTGTGAAACATGGAGGTGGCAGCATCATGTTGTGGTGTTGCTTTTCTTCAGAAAGAATATCGGGAATCTGATCAGAAGCTGAATGGTGCGATTCAAGAAGAAAACCTGTTGGGGGCTGCAAAACACGTCAGAGTGAGACGTCAATACTTCCCACTTACTGCAAACTGGAATTTTTTGAAGTAAGTACAAATATTTTAGCATAGGCCTGGTTTGTGTAGCTCAGAGACATCAATACTTCATTTGTTCAATGCCTGAACGGTGAACGATGAAGCCGCATCATGTGGAGGTCAACCCCATCCTCATCCTCATCCTCATCCTCATCCTCATCCTCATCCTCATCCTCATCCTCTTCCTCATCCATACGCACGCACGCACGCACGCAAGGAACGTAACCACGCCTCTCGACGCAGACTCAGTTCCGTCCCCCTCCCTTTTCCTCCATCACGTACAAACACACCCACGCGCGCTCTGTTCCACATCAGACACGACTGGAGAAAGCGTCTTGAGGTGAAGCTGAGATGTAAAGCATCCGAGGCAGGAGATTGACGCATGGATCGAGGCTCTCGGCAGGTGCGGCAGGCTGCAGCACACACCTCATCATCCTCATCATCCTCCTCCTCCGCCTCCTCATCTGCTCAACTGCATGGGAAACCGGTAAGCCACGACCTTCACTCACCAAGTCGTATTTTTGCGAACTTAGCCAAAAGTAAAGCCTCCTTTGACTTTGTTCTGGATCGAACCCGATGGTCGTCATTTCCCCCCTTTTCCTGCGCAAATGATGTCATTCGGACCACATCGGGCCCAGGTTGCCGCAGCACCAAAATGAAGACAACATTCAAACAGACGACTTAAAACAACGCCAGTGTGCAAGCTTTGACGAATGGCTAACCTCATTACAATTACAGCAGGACGGGTTGCGAAGCTTCTTTTTTTTCTTCTTCTTTTTTTTTTGGTGGCACAAATATATTTAACCCCCCCACACATATTTAGCATCTAGTGCACGTAAAAACAAAACGGGTGACAAAATCAGGGCCTACCCCATTTCAAAACAGGATTATTTGCTGATTGCGTGTCCATTTTGTCCGAGATTTTGTCCCTCGTGTGGTGAATGGTGCTGTGTGCTGTAGCTATGGAGACAGGATGTGGCATGCCATTTGAAAACTTGAGGGCTGAGGAAAAAGAGAGAGTGAAAGAAGGGGGTTGCACTTCTTTTGAGGAGCTGCATTTGACCGTGAATCAAAAATAACTCTGCATTTTGTAACTTTAAGCCCTTTAACTACTTTGGAGAAAAAAACAAAATAATAAATCCAAACCTTGAAACTGATTCTATATGGACTTGTGGCAGTTTGCCGAGGATGGTGCAATTTTTCTCCTGCTAACTATTTTAGATACACAAAATTAATGCTGGTGTTAGTCTATGATTATGTGTCAGGACTGCAGAGTCCTCACAGTGCAGTCAGCATATTGTACCAGTGGCATTCACTCTGCCCACTCCCATTTTCATACAGGACAAAGTCATTTCAATTACCATAACTGTATAATGGAATTATTGTGGGGAAAAAAACCCCCACCAGATTTTGTTTTCCACATCTGGCATGTAAAATTAGTGAGGTCTTTTTCTAAACTGTTTTGAGCATTTTGTGTGCTGCAAAGAAATGTGCAGCGTTTGAGTGCGAGCAGACGCGATAGGTGTGCTGGTGAGACATGGCAGGGACATGGCTGGGCAGTTCTCTGTCATCACAATGAACAGATGGCAGCTCAGGGTTAGCTCATGGGTGAGGGCCAACAAGAGGCCCAATATACGCATGGAGAAAAAACCAAAAAATACAAGAAATAAGAAAGCCTGATGACATATTCACAGTCCTTAAACTCGAGATTGATTGTCTTTTTAATTGCATTGATGGTTTTTATTTATTTGTTCTAACAACAGGATTTTGTAATATAGTGCTTCTGGTATTTTCTTCAATAGAGTATATTGATATAATAATTCAACTTTTATAAACATTTGATTTGTAATGGCGGTGCATCTACTGAAACTGAAATCTAATTTCTCTATTTTGGGTACTGCTTCAGTGCACATATAATGTTGAAAAATGGTCAGAATTGCAAACCTGTTTGTGAACATTATATAATGTAGTGGTGACGCATAGGCCAAGATAAAATCCCATTAAAATTTGGATCTGGGTCAAAGTGTGAATACGTCAATTACCTTCCAACACTCCACTTAATGATGGCTTCGGATTTGTTCACCACCCAAAATAATAATGGCACCATCAGTTTGTCATCTTACATGAAACAGGAAGTAGACTGCTAACTAACAAACATAGCGTTCCACAGTTGTCTTTTCAAAAACAATTCAGCCTTGGCTGAGGTCTGTGCTGTAGTCATCGTGCCAAACTCGTAATGGGCACCAGAGCCATATTTTTATATTGATAGAGCTATTTTACAGTCATGTGTATTAATTATGAGTTGATAGATAGACAGACAGACAGACAGATAGGTGCTTTATTGTTAGAAACATGATCCAAAATTGCTTTGCATTAAAACAGTTGCAGTTTCGAGTTGTTCAATCTCTGGAACGTACCGTGTTTGACTCAACATGTCTTTTCCTTCCTCAGGTTTTGTTGAAACGTCACACTGAATGGAGGGCATCCAAGTTCACTGAAGATGACCCGGACACATCCCCCTGATATCTTGACATCGACTCTGTATCAGGACATTCCTTTATATCCAAGCACCGAACACGCCATTTCTGCTCACTCTTCTTTGCAATGTGACTTGAAGATGATTGATAAAGCAGAAATCATCAACAAAAGACACTGCCGCAGCTTCGATTTTCTTGAATCACTGGACGACCCACAGTCTGTGTCTTCACCAATGGAGTGTCCTTTTAAGCGTCCAGAACAGCAGACCTTAAACAAAGATCTCACATGGAATGGACTAGATCAACCAGGATATCTTCGCTTCTCATCTCCAGATTTATTTAACTCCAGGCAAATCCAACAACACAGCAGTCAAGACAAAACCAGCCACCTCACATGGTCGGATTCTGTCAATAGAAAAAGATCTCGAAGTGCCCCCAGAATTAAATCGACTCTCACTCCTGTGCCCATTTCCGTGTCTCCTCTGGAGGCCAACCAAGCCAAGGATGTCCCAGACACTTCGAGGTGCTTTGAAACGCAAAGAGAAGCACCTTCCTCCAATAGGGCTTTTTTGAACGAGGTGCACCCTATTAAACTACAACCGCATTCGCCCCTCTATGTCTCTGATTGTTTTGATGAGGGTAAATCAGAAAAAGCAGCCACAACACCTCATGTCAGGTGCCGTGTGGATATTAAACCAGATGCCGCCGTACTCCAACACACATCTCGGCAGCTCCCCAATTTACGGCCTGAACGACTCGCTTGGCAAAGATACTCGCAGGCTAGCAGCAGTCGAGGTTTGCACGTACCGCGGCAGATTTCCTCACCTGCACCAACTCCAAGTGAATGCTACAATGGAGACTTTAGACAAGGATATCAGTACACTACGAGCATGTCGCCTGTCTCTTACCAGCATGTCGACATGTACCGAATGCCGTCACAGACAGCAGCAATGTACCTAAACCAGGAACAAAGAGCTTACTCGAACCCAAACATACCAACCAAATTTTTCTATACAGAAGACCCAGTTCGTTATCCAGTTCAGCCCTATTCCAGGGCGTACTTTCAGGACGATAGGTCGAGTGTAGCCAGCCGTGGAAGCACTACGGCGAGTCAGTGTGATCCACGGAACCGATGGGTACAAACGCTTCCTCTCAGGTCATATTACACAGATCATTTTTCAAACCAAGAGCCATCCCACTCTGTATATAGCACACCCTACCCTACGAGTGAGGCAGGTTCCTGCTTTTCTCAAACCCCCTCAAGCTCTTACTTTGGGGACGATCCCCGGTTCAATCCATACCACCAAAGTTGGTCAAATTTGTATTATAACAAGCCTTTTAACTCTCACGAGGAGCGGTACGTTCCATCAAGGCAATACCACACAGAAGGCCGAAGACGCCCCCGCATGTCGCAGGCGTTTTCAGATGACTGGTATCGCTCAAGTATATCTGGTTACTCCAACCAGTCTTCTCAGCTCACCCCACCAAGAGTAAGGACGGACACTGATATACCCCCATGGTATTCTACCTACAGCACAGAGACAAGTAGACTTAGAACGGCGGTCAAAAACCACTCCAAGTCTTGGGACAATATTCTTTATCCCCGCCATGACAGAGAGCAATCGGTGCTTCGTGGAAGAAGCTATGAGAATCTATTTTATCAAGCGAGGCGCGGGGCATCTCCCAGTGTCTCATCGCAACCTGTTATTCTTAACCTTTCCAGTTCGCCAAAGCGCTATGCCGCCCTGTCTCTCTCCGAGACCTCTTTAGAGCGCAGTCCAAGCAACCCGTGGAAGAACAGCAAGAGTGGCCACTGGTTTGTGACGCCCGAGATCACCATAACCGACAACGACATATGCGCAGGCAACCGCGAGCGGCGTGGCGTGCACGCTGTCAACTGGAATACTCTGGACAGTGAGAAGAAATCTGCTCCAAGAGTGATTGATGTTAAGAGGTCATTCAACACAGCAGAAATCACCAAAGAAAGGAAGCGTAACAATGTCTCCCTTCAGCAGAGTCTGGAGCAACTAGATGAGTTGCTCGCTGACTTAGTGGTTGATTACAAGCCACCAACCAGCAGGAAGCCGAGTGGCGACTTTCTGGATCAGCTTAAACAACTGATCACTGAAGATGATGAAAAAGTCAGGGGATCCTCTGAGATTGCAAACCTTGAATGTCTGAACACACGGCTCCCATCTTCTAAATCCAGTCCTGACACGATCAAAGACCCCGATAGTGGCTGTGATGCTTTACAAAGAAGTGCGGAAGAATGTTCTCCAGACCACAGCGTGGAGGATGAGGAAACCATGGTGTGTGCTAACAAAAAGTGCAAACGCTCTGAAAACATGTTCAACGCCTGCTTGTACTTCAAATCATGTCACAGCTGTTACACCTTTTACTGCTCGCGAAACTGCCGCAGGGATGACTGGGAGAGCCACAAAGAAACGTGTCTGTACGGCCGCGTGAGCAGCGTGTGTCGGCACACGATCAAGTTTTGCAGAGAAAATTCCGAGATCCATAAAGCCTTCTCTCGTATGGCGAAAGCCGGTTACCTCTCCAGAGGCAGAGGCGTCCTCTTTCTGGGTTTTGCCAATCCCGAGACGGCTGATCATTTTCTCCAAGTTGGGCTTGAGAGCCTTGTCATGTCGCCCACTTATTTGTCTCTCCGAGAGCTGGATGGCTTTCGGGACAACTTAGGCGACTACTGCAAGGAACTGCAGCAGGCGGGGAATGAGTATGACCCAAGCGAATGTTTCCTCTTGAATGTATCTGTAGCTGTTGGTGAACTAGTGCCTAACAGACCCTCACCAAGGGTCCAAACACCAACGGTTCGAAAATATGCAAAAGTTTCCTTGGCTTCATCAAGCCCAGAAAAAAAGCGGCTAAAGAAGGATAGCGAGATGGAAACTCTCATCCTTACTCCGCCTCCGGGAACGCCAGACATTGACCAGGAGGGGGAGGAGGGAAGGAAAGCCAGGGAGGTGTGCTTTGTCAACATTCAGCGTGAGCTCAGGATCAGAGGGGTGTTCCTTCGACACGAGTACCCCAAAATCTATGATCAGCTATGTGAGTTTGTGGAAAGCAACAAAAGGTTCACACCAACAACCATTTACCCAATCGATAAGAGAACAGGCAAGCAGTTTATGTGCATGATCATGGCTGCGTCAGAGCCGAGAACGTTAGACTGGGTGGACACCCCCCATCTCTTGGATGACATTATTTAGGACAGCACTGGATAGGAATCATAATGATGTCAGTTACACCAAGTGTAAATATTGTAAATACATTTCGTTTGGAAAATGGAAGACTGACATGCAGTCATTTGCAAATGGCTCATTTCCCTCCCTGTTCTACTGACCTTTAGCACATTGACATTGACTTATGATATGCAGTAGACACACGCACACAAACACTCGCATATGCTTACTCTTGCTTTGATTTTCTTGCTCTCGGAGAACTTTATAGACTGCATGCAAAGTGGGCACAACACAACCGTGTGTCTGAACGTGTAGGAGTTATTCAGTTTCTGCTCTACAATGTACAAAGCACACAACATTTATATTATTCTATATGCACATATTCTTGCCACCGCATAACAGATACAGATAAGTCCAACAAAATTGTTTCCTCCCCCAAACAAATGTATCTTAAATTTCTAGAATACCCTGTAATATTACAATTGGTGACTAGTATTGAGAGTATTTTCATTTAGTAAGCTGTATTTGTGTGGCTATTTTTATATCAGTCTTTTAGTTATTGTTTGATAGAAAATGAAGTACAATCAAGACAGCATTTTACTTTTCCACCTCTGTGTTTTCGATGAAACGTGCTTGGGTAAACTGCTTTGTTTGGAAGTGGCCTTCATTTGAAAATATCTATTTTAAATAAAGCAAAGTATTATTTTTAAATCTTTCTTTTGGCTTAACAGGTTGTCTTAACAACCTCTTCAACTATTTTTTTTCTTTGTGCTTAAAGCATGTCTTTAAAATTCAGGTATGTTATAAATATTGATTACAATGATATTTAAAACAATATTTAATCTGTTATTAAGTTACATTAATGACTATAAGATCACTTGAATAATACAAACTAACAGTGCAGTATGTTTTAGGACAATATGCAATACAAAAGCAAAAATAAACAACATAGTAAAACAATTATTGCTATTGATATGGAATTGTTCTTTTAAACCATGTTTTGTGAAGACTTATTTACTTTCAACGGTAAGCGATAAGAATGTTCCTAAAAAACTGCAACGCTGAACATACATAGATATAATATGCCTGCTTTTGTTGTTATTGCTGACTAAGCTAAGATTGCTCTTTTACTGGATTATATCTTTGTGCAAGATTTAAAATTTATATTTTGTGATGTTTATAATCTATATATAGATATATAATAAATGGAATTGAACAAATGAATTCATTTGCTTGCATTTATTTTACATACACACAATTTTACTTCTTTATTGATCTGTTGATCATTTTGGTGTTTTTCTTTTTTATTTGTTGGATTACTCAAACATGAAATTCAAGGAATGTTAATTGTTTCCATCAAAGTGAAAAACACGGCAATGTGGAAAATGTTAGTCAATTATTATCTTTTCAATGGTCCATATGAATTACTACAAGTGTTCAAACCAAGTCACACCAGTATGCAGTAATGCTCATTCACATTCATTTAAGTCTATCATATATTAAAAACAAAAAAAAAGAAAGAAAAAAAAGAAAAAGCACCATTTTGAGTGACCCAATTAGCTGTGGACCAAAAGTCTTGGTACTGTTATGTATTCCTGATGTAAAATGTTTGCGTTATTTTCCTCATTAGACTACCATCTAGCGGAGCAATATCTGTATTACAGCGTGGTGGTCAGTTTGCCGCAAAATGGGGCTGTGTCGTAAATAGAGAGGTTTTTTTTTTTCGTTTTTTCAATTTCTTTATTCGTTTAACTAAAAGTGGACAATACAGAATAACATAATACATTGTTAAATATTATATAGAAGAACAGTCAAGTTTAGAAATTCCAAAAAACAACACAAAATATAAATAAACTTAAAATAAAGGAAAAAAGAAAGAAAGAGAAAAAAAGAGGGAGGGGATATCAGCAAGGTTAAATTCTTCTACCAAATTATATGATTTCACTGCAATTTTTTTCTTCATATGTTTCAAGGATGAAAAATGGCAATTCTTTATGAAAAACTTTGAAGTTTGGTTTACATTTCAAAAATCCATTTTTATGTATTAAAAAAACGTATTCAATATGAAGTAAATGTAGTGTAAAATTAGGGTAAATGTATACTGCTAATTATTTACAATGATCCAAACTGATGAGTTAATTTTGGATAATTACAATAAACAAATTGCTTAAATAATAGCAACAATGCAATTAATTTAACAATAACAAATTGCTTTTCTTGTGGAAACAGTTCTGTAGAAGTTCATTTTCAGGACACATTCAACCGCGTTATTGAACTATTCAATGAGAGTGACATCATTATTTGTACAGAAAAATGAATTGAAGTAATTGTGTAAACGTGAAAACACGGGGCGTTTGGCTTGAACAAAGATTGCGCATGCGCGTTGTGGGCTTCTCCTCGTGATGACAGCAAATGACACTAGTACAGTTCGCTCCTGCAGTAAGTACCCAGTGAGTGAGTGAGTGAGACGGCCAACCGCTGACAAACAATTTCTCCTGCTTGATCGATCTCATGATCCGCTGTGTTTGGCGGCACTGTGGTACAACAACACATACCATTTAAGTTCGGTGAGTTATCCGGTGTACGTTGCATCCTTTGTTGCGCTTACATTTGATCACTGTTTAGCTAGTTGCAACCCAAGCTAAGCTAACGTAGCCAACTGAGGTTAGCTCATCGTTAGCTTTCCGCACTTGACTAGCTGAGGTTAGCAGCCCAACTTGGTGAACGTTGGCAGGCTAATGTTTGCTGTCTGAGCGTCCTTCTACCGAATCAGTACGAACGCAGGGCCACCTTGACTGGCAAGACAACAAATATTTTGTCTTCTGTCGATGTCCCCCAAAGCTTGTGTGTAAGTGACCCAATGTAATTGTCTTGCTTTACATGGTGTGATGGTCTTACTACTATTCGAATTATGCTCGCTTGGTCGACTTTCAAGATGCTGGACAACTTGCTCCAAGGCAGTAAAGTCAAGTCATTCCACGCGAAACTGTTGTGGAGATCATTTGTTTTAAACGTACCAAAATCAACTGCTCGAGTGAAGCACTTGGACGCAGCTTGTAAGAGTTAATTGAATTGTTGTTGTTTTTAAATAGTACTTACTTTCTCGTCAAATGCATATTACGTTTGTCGTTTATTAGTAACACTGAATATGCTCAATTTTGACTGACAGGTGAAGAGGCAATTACATTTAACAATACATTTATTTTGTAGCAGTGTATAACTACACTACGTTGCACTTTAAATTTACACTTCTCAGATTCAAGTATTTACTGGTACATATAGTATTGAAACTTTGAACATGAGGATAGGAGTCGTTATGTAATGCTTGTAAAATGTCAGTCAGTAAAGACTTTTTTTTTGTTCTTTATCTTCCTGGTTCAATTAGATTTTGGGTGTACGACTTTACATAATGTTAACACAGTTCAAGTAAGGCTAGAATTGTGCACATTGTTCTTCAAATGACTTGAAAGTGAGTTTCAGGTAATCAAGTGGTTTTAGTCATGCTAATGTACAGTACAATATACAGTACAATAATAGAATATATTTTAAAAATAACACGTTTTGAACTTTTGAAATACATTACTAAACTTGTATGTTCAGACTCAGATTTTTAGGGCTCAGATGTTCTGGTTTGCCTCCTCTGAAAATTAGTGTTCTTGTCAAACACCAGTGTAATTAACTGTCTCAACGTACGAAGCCATTGAGGCTTGTTTCAGGTAGAGCACTTCTCCAATTGCACCAAGGGGCGACCATTTTGCCACTTGCTGTCGACTGAAAATGACATCACAGTGCCGAAGGGCTCACTTAACAGCCGTTATGGCTCACCTGTTTTCTGGGTTTGGTCATGTGATGCTTGAAAGGTGTACCCTTATTTACCGCAGTGCCATTTTCAACTGACAGAAAGTGGCAAAATGGCAGCCCCATGGGATGGATAAAAGAAAAAAAAAAAAAAACTGATGGATTTTTCTGCTTGAAATGCAATATTACCGGTATCAGAATGCAGTGTTTAAACGTGGGGGAGCATAGAACATATTACTGAATACTGTAAAGAACATTTTGGGGTTGGCTTCCCCTTTAGTTGAATGCCATAAAGTGATACAGAAATATTTGGTTCAGCTCTGAAAGGGGTTTGACTTTGATTCAATTTCCACTTTCCAGTCATAGTTAGGGGAAATGCCAAGGATGCTACTTGCAGTATGTTGTTTGCTTATGCACAGTGTAAGGAATTTTCTGAAAGGGAAGTGGGAAGAGGATGTTACCTTGGCTACTTTGTGTCTACATATGTGTTTGGGAACTATTACTATTACTTAGATGGTGCTGTTATGTTTGCACATTTTTATTTATTTTTATTAGAACATAGGTGGTGGTTCTAACCATTCAATTTAGTTAATCTACTACCGCGTCCCAAATTATTGTCATGAAGCACTTAGGTCTTGTGTAGTTTCTCTTCTGCTTTATAGTTCCTCTGTGCTTTCTGTGAGTGGCCCACCAGGCAGTTCAATGCAGCATTGGAGCTTGTACAGGAGGCCTTTTGATAAATGCCTGTTCACCTCCCACAAAGTCACTTAATACTATTTTGTTTCCCAGTTCTGTCCAAATATGTGAGGAATGTGCTGTTTCATTAATTCTAATGTGGAAGTTCGTCATGAACATCCTACTTGACTGGTAGTCTTAACACTTAGCACTTTTACCACAGCCCACACCACAGGATAATATTTCAGAGACATCAGTGAATCAAAGGAATCTAAATGGGCAAAATGCATACATTTGGCCCGGTTGTCAAGCTGTGTGTCACCCCACTTAAACAATAGGATTAAGCTAAAAGAACAAAAACAACCTTCCATAATATCTTCTTTGGGGCGAGGCACTGAAAGGTCATTACATTTGTGTGCAGATTCTGACAAAGGGATTTTTCCACTCCACAGTGTGGTCGGTTAATCTTAGAAAAATATATTTGTGTTTTTCTTTGTGCGTAAGGCACAAATTTTTATACAAATGTTATAATGTGGTGGTGGTGCTAATCCAAATGAGGTTTTTCTGGCCTTGCCAGCTGGCTACACTGCTTGTTAGTCCTTAGTTCAATTGTTGCTTGTTTGTGAATAATGGCATTTGAAACAACAACTTCTCAAAGAGAGTTTAAGTATTTTGTTCCTAAACAATATCCATTTCACTCCTACCCAAATTTATAGTGTGTTGTTCAGGACCCAAGGGAGTACTGTCAGTTTTTGATGATACATGTTGATTTATAAGGAATTTGCAAAGAGCAGTCTTATCTTTAGTGTGTATGTGACATCAGTATCCCTCCCTGGTTCTCCTTCCAAAGGAAGTCCATGTATGGCTCATCATTATGTGTTTAAAATCTGCATAACCAATTTAATTTGTCAGGCACATCAGTTCCAATGCTGTGGTTGTCTAGTAGCTAGCGAGCATTGTCTCTGCCTTGCAGCCGTTCCATTTATGTGGTCGTTTCCAGCAGTCTTGTCTCATTCCAATCCCCGGAGCCCGAACTGTGTCTACTAAGTTACTAAGCATCCAAAAAGAGAGACTATTGTGCAGAGGATTCCCCAAGTAATCATTCAATTTTCATGCTTTTCTGCTCAGTTTGTTTGCCTTGGCTTTCTATAGCTTGAAAAGGGAGAGTGATTCGCTTATTGTAGTGTTGTGATTATAATTCAGATGCTTGTGAAAAATGTGCTAACACCAGCACTTTTTGTGATGCAAACGTTGGTGATCTCCTTTGAAAGACAACCAAAAAATACAGATCTTACTGAATCAAGTGGAAGCAGGTGTCAGGATGGTGGTAGTGGTTAGCACGTTTGCCTCACAGACAGTCGCCAGGTTCTGGGTTCAAGACTCGTTTCAGGCCTTCCTGTGCGGAATTTGCAATCCAACATGTCCCATTGTGCAAGGGATGAACGAATGGACATTTAGATGAGTGTTGCATTCAGAAATGACACTTTATTCCCCACCCCCCCCATTTGTGTTAACTATTTAATAAAATTAGGTTTGTTTGAATTTTTCTTGGAATTTGTTATGGTTTCTTCTCGTTTCAGTGCATTCGCTCTTTGCCTCAAAGTCTGTGAGAGCTGTTGAAGATGGTGAAGCCAGACATTCATACTCTGGCCCACCACCTGAAGCAGGAGCGGCTTTATGTGGCATCAGAGAAGCAGCTGATCCAGAGACTCAACAGTGATGTCCTGAAGACAGCCGAGCGGCTGTACCGGGCCGCATGGATTGCCAAGCAACAGCGGATCAACCTTGATCGGCTCATTCTCACCAGGTCAGATGACACTTTAGAATCATCACTTGTTTGTAGAAGCATGAAAAACTATCCATTGATGTTCAACTTGGTGCATCATTTCCTTGGAGCGAGGTGAAAAAAAAAAGGAGAATAATATGAAGTTTTGTCTTTTATTTGGCTTTAAGTGTGGAAGCCTCACCAGCTGAATGTTGCCAACATGCCAAAATGCTGGAAGACACGCAGTTTGTTGATGGCTACAAGACTCTTGGCTTCCATGAGACCATCTATGGTGAATTCCTGGCCCGGTTGAGGGAGAACCCCAGATTGGTGGCCTCATGCCTAGTGGCAGGCGAAAGGTTAAACCAGGAGCACACTCAGGGGGTCATCCATACCGTCTTCACCTCACTTTATGGTAACTGTATCATGCAAGAAGATGAAAGCTACTTGTTACAGGTTTGGGCTAAATGCCGACTCGCTTGATGACCAGTTTCGACATAACAGAAAGCTCAAATAGAATTGTTTGTCTTCTCTCTTGATTACTAGGTTTTGCGGTACCTAGTAGAGTTTGAGCTCAAGGAGAATGACAACCCACGGAGGCTACTGCGACGGGGCACATGCGCCTTCAGCATCCTTTTCAAGCTCTTCTCTGAGGGCCTGTACTCAGCCAAACTCTTTCTAACTGCCACCCTCCACGAACCCATTATGCAGTTGTTGGTGGAAGATGAGGACCACCTGGAGACAGACCCAGGAAAAGTGACTGAGCGCCTGACTCCAGTCCAGCAAGAGCGCTTTGGAGAGAAGGGCTCTGAGGGCTACAAACAAAGAGTACAGGCAGCTGTTGAGACCAATGAAGCAAAGTTAGTTGCTCTGGTCAACAAGTTTATTGGTTATTTGAAGCAGAACACCTACTGCTTTCCCCATAGCCTGCGATGGATTGTGTCGCAGATGTACAAGACGTTGTCTTGTGTGGAAGGTCTAGAGGTGGGAGAGGTGCGTACCATGTGTACCGACCTTCTGCTGACCTGCTTCATCTGCCCGGCAATTGTTAACCCGGAACAGTATGGTATCATCTCAGATGCCCCTATTAATGAAGTGGCTCGTTTCAATTTAATGCAGGTAAGTGGCATGAGAAGTATTTCTTCCTTTCTTTCTTTCTGTCTTTCTTTATTTATTTACAGTTTCACAATGTGTGGCTGTATGTTTTACTGTATCCTGGATATTGCATGATTTTTTATTTTTTTTTTAAAGGTTGGCCAGCTTTTGCAGCAGCTGGCGATGGCTGATGACGATGCAGACCCTAGACGGAAAAGCTGTTTGTCCAAATTTGATAAAGTAAGATTTTGTTAGATTTTCTTTCAAACTAAACGTTATTTCCTAAATTCATTCTGAAGTAATATTTCTGTACATATTTTCCAGAGTTGCGTTGCTGCTTTTCTGGATGTAGTGATTGGTGGAAGAGCTGTTGAAACACCACCTATGTCCTCAATGAACCTTCTAGAAGGCCTAAGCAGGACTGCAGTCTATGTTACTCATCATCAGCTGATAGCATTGGTAAAAATATATTGCCGCTATAAAATCTTAAACAACATCGTTAAAATATAAGGGCCCATTGGTTTCCGATAATTCTGTTCCTACAATTGCAACGTAACACACTTTTGTACCCAAGTCAGAAGGCTTCATACGCTATACCTAAACTAGCCTAGCCTAGCCTAAAACTTCTTCCAGTCTGAATATTTTAAGGACATTTTAAGTTATGTAAATGCAACCACTAGACTCTCGAGCAGTGGAGACGAAGTCTGTCGAGTATCATATCGCATTTCATGCAGCTGCCTGATGCACGTCTGGCCAATGTCACGTTATCTGGACTGAATTGCGCAAATTTGGAAATGGTTATGACTTACTTAGCTCTTGGGTTGGATGAGGCTCAAGCCTTTTAGTTTAAGTGAAGAGAAGTATTTAACATTCATGACAATCCTTTGCTTTGGACTTTGTGGAAATACCCCCCGAAAATAATACAAAAAAATAAAAATCACACATTCCTTGTGGCTCTGTTGCCTAATCCTAATACAACCAAAGTCATACTTAAACATAAAATTATCACATGACTAATTTGAGAAGACTGTGTTTCATGAAATGTAGAGAAATATCGCTCTGAAATAATGGTAGTTCTCCAAAGTGCTCTTATCATTAGCATGTGTTCATGAATCTCTTACCTATGGCTAATGGTTTTGGCAGCTGTTCAGAATTTCAAAATATTGTTGTGGCTCGTTCCAAATGTGAAAACCTCAACAAAGAATGTGATTCTCTTCATGCATAGGTGGATTTTGTGCGTAGGGTAATGGCTGGAGACCACCTTAGGGAGGAGGAGCACATGGCCCTGGAAACGCTGTTGGCCAATGTGCCCCAATCGCAAACTGGGAAGAGCAACAGTCTGGAGCTTACCCCTTCCAACACCCCACAGCTCTCCCCTGCTAGCACTCCCGCTAATAAGAAGAACAGACTCCCCTTAGGTACCGACCTCTTCTGCCTAATCGTCCGTCTTTTCTAATGAATTTATTAGTATGCTCAGCTGAATATGATGCAACCACTTGTAAATTCTTGATGTGCAGGTGTGTGGGCCATTTTGCGCTCACACGTTTAAATGCGAACTAGAGGAACAATTAGCATATTGTTTGTAATGAGGAGCAATATAAACAAGCTGGGCAGTGATGGCTAGTTAGAGGCCCGTGTTTTTATAGGAAGTTAATGAGTTCCTTCCCAGCTTGTTATAAAGATAATTAGCTCGGTCTGGATTTGGGCTCAATTACAGAAATGACAACCAATTAAATTACCAAATATAAATGAACTCAACTTTAATTGGAATGGGTGCAAGAGATGCCTCAACTACCTTCATTAGTATTTTCAAGACGAATGATTTTAACGCAATGCCTTCTTAATTAGGAATAGACCACTTGCTTATGAAATATGATTGTAGTACACAAATCTTCAAATTACTTCTGAGTTAAAGTGTGCGATGCATTCTATATTCTTTCTCCCACTTCCTACCTTGTCCTTTCCCCCCTCTCTTGTGCTGCCAATGAATCACCAGGACAACATTTAGCTGCTATAACATCCTGGGACCCTACAACCACCTCCCTGTCTGCTCATATTCCATTAGTAAGCCCATTTGGTGGGTAACCTGTCAGTTGCATCGCCACTAGAAGTTAGCCATTTTTTTTGTTTGTTTGTTTGTTTTTAACCTAGCTTTCTGTTAGACTGTGTTCTTACAGCGTCACTGCATGCAACAAACATTCTTGGAGTGTGCTGACACTTTACGCTTCTCTTCTACATGTGCTTTTCACCCTGCTTGCTTTGCATTGCATAGAAATTTGCTCCATTAGTTAGGCCAAGAGATGTTTGTTTCTTGTTGGTTTTAGTAACTATCATACCCAAAATATGTACTGTAGATTGATGTAGACTGATGGAAATAAAGTTGCACAAATTATAGGTAATGGTATCTATTCTGAAAAGTTACACAGTCCAGTAAATCAGTGTCGAGCAGTCTCCCATAGAATCATGTGCTGAAGTGATTGAATTGGAATACATTAGAATTTTTTCAAGACATACTCAATAATGTGCCCCATCGAGCCAATCATTACTCTTATCAAAGGGAACCAATAATACCTTTTAAAAGGCTTTTTTCCCCCCCCACATGTAAAAGTCTAATGACAAAGCAGTACAGTGGAACTTATCAGGTTGCAGACTTAATATTTTAAGGACACTTGTCAACCTCAGATTTATGTGACTTTAGAACACATTTCTTCCACAGAAAATAACGGAGATTGAATGAATCCATTCCACTGTCCAGATGGTTCCATTGTAAAACCTAGTTTACAGTACAGGCCAGGCAACCGTTATATTTAAAAAAAAACGAGCACAAGGACATTTCTTAAACTGTTATTAGTGTGTCCACACAAAGACTAAACGTAGCCCACTTTCTGGCGCTCATCAACTTTTATAATTGATGTCGATTTATTGTCAGTTATGTTTTATTGTACTGAGAGTCCAGTACACTTTTCCCTTTTGATATATGTAAAAAAACAAAAAACAAACAGAAGTTATTATAGTACTACTTTGTTAAGGCTTTATTTCTTTTCTTTTTTTATTTTTATTTTGCCTAACCTTTGTTCATATTTGTTCCATTGAAATAAAAAAAAAAAAAAAAAAAAAAAGAGAGAGAGAGAAAATGCGACACTGTGAGACTACAGAGTGTAACATAGATTGTTTTGCCTATTTACCTTCTATGTAACATAATTTAGACATTACAAAAATAAACACCCATCGTTTGCTACCTATTTTCGGTCAAATTGCATAGACTTAAGTTGTTGCTTTGTAAAAGGAAGAAACACTCTACAGAATCAGTGCAAGGAATAATAGCCCAAATACCACAGTGCTGTATTCCTCAAACCTGATTTTGTACAGTAATATTATGCTTTGCTATGTGGAAGCAAATTGATGTGCATGTGCTGTTATCATTATCGTGCCGGAATTCCATTTTTATCTCTTGAAAAAGCCCCATGCCTACTTGAATGATATTTTACATCATACCTACATGGATCAACATCACCATGTTAAATGTATGAAGACTATTGCCTGTTAACTGTCATGATCACTGCAGTACCACATTCACCAAGTCCAAACATAATTTATCTTGAAGATGCACTTAATTCAGAAAATGAATTTAACATTAAACATAAATGTTTAGATTCTCGGATAATATTAATCTTTATATTCTCCTCTCCAACTGCCACACAGCAGCTGCTCGAAGCCGTAGCCGTACCAACATAGCCCAGGAGGGGGAGGCAGAGGCTAGCTCCCAAGAGTCACTGCAGGAGCTGATGCCAGAAGAGGTGCTTGTTATATCGTTTGGAAATGGACCTCAGACTGTCCCTGGAATGATGTCAGAGAATGAGGTAATGTGACTTGAATTAATGCATTTAACTGCATTAGCGGTAATGACGTTATAAATAAAATGACACTTTTTTATTTTTTTTTTTATTTTTTTATTTACTCGCTGAGTAGAAGTGGGGTTATCCTGCCATGCACTGTATGATTCTAACAGGCATCAACATCAGTAATGTTTAATGAAGATGGTTATTTGTAATCAATGCTTTGTATTGTCCACCATAGATTTTGAACTTGCAGATGGCTGATGGTGCACAAGGTGACAGCCATGCAGATGAAACAAAGCTGCATGGAAAACCAGACAAAACACTGCGCTTCTCACTCTGCAGTGACAACCTGGAGGGCATTTCTGAGGGTTAGTTTTCTGTGCAGTCCATTAAGTCAAATAATTACAAAAACAAAACAAAACTAGAAGGGCACAAGGAGAGGCATATGTCTGCCAATATTCGTTGTCCAATCTGCAAAAATGTTATTTTCACTGGACCTTTGCTAAATCATAAGTAGATCATCTTACAAAAGTCTCAAACTATGCATCTTATCTGTCAATGTTGAAAGTCGGGAGAAAAATAAAATTCCTCAAGTGCCCTCTTTACATGGCTCCGCCGCAAAGTATCAAAGGCCCACTTCTCCACCAATTTACATATTCAACGGCTTGTAGATTTTTGGTCAGCTTTACAGTTCAATGAATAAAAATAAAAATATCCTATTTGTTAAAAGTAACGCGATATTGTAGAGTCAAGGAATCCCCAAAACCCGACGTCAAGTTGTTGGTCTTTTTTTGTTTTTGTGTTTTAAATGTTCCTCAGGGCCTTCTAATCGTTCTAATTCAGTGTCATCTCTTGACCTGGAGGGAGAGTCTGTTTCCGAGCTGGGAGCTGGACCCTCAGGAAGCAACGGGGTGGAGGCTCTCCAGCTTTTAGAGCATGAACAAGGTGTGTTTATTTTTATCACTGGGCTTCCATCATCCATTCCTCAATGTTGCCAGTATCAATGGTTCGGATGTCACACGTTAAGTATTCAATGAGATACAAGTACTGGTACTAGTATACTGCCTGAAGGCCTAAATAATAATTTCTTTGGCGCCCTAAATTTCGACAGTGCTGGATATATAAATAAAAATAATGTAGTGTGTAAAAAATGTGTAATGTCTCGTGTTCAGTTGTTCTAAAGTGTTTAAAACTGCTCCAAATGAAGACCGTTTTTAATTTTATCAAAAACAATCCAATTAGTATCCTATACAAATAAAACACATTTTAGATTATTTTGCTATTAGCGTTTTACTGCTTTTTTACTGATGTTTTAATTTAAGTTATGCAGGTATAGTTATGAAGTCAAAATGTTGGTATTGTGACGACCAGTGAAACATAAATAATTCTATATGGTGGGTCTCGATCAGCTACCACTCAGGACAACTTGGATGATAAACTGCGCAAGTTTGAGATCAGAGACATGATGGGCCTAACAGAAGATCGGGACATCTCTGAAACTGTCAGTGAGACCTGGAGCACCGACGTGCTTGGCAGTGACTTTGATCCCAACATAGATGAAGATCGGCTGCAGGAAATTGCAGGTATGTGCAGGGTTTGTTACTTAAAGGAACAGTTTGGATTTTTTTGACGTGAATCTCTATTTCATCCTCACCTCCAGTGTGTGCGATCATCACTGGCAGCGTTCTGTGACACGAGTTCTGGTCAGGTGTTGGTCGAGATGACAGTAGTCCGGAAAGTTGACTTGGGTCACGGAAATAAAGCGTTTATTTGCATCACTAAACTCCTTTTCTGAAAAAAGTCAGACGCCATTACCGCCGGGCACTATTTTTCTGTTCGTTCGTGTCACTGTGCGGCGCCCCGCATCCAGCTGATAGACGCGCACTGATACGAACGAACAGAAAAGTAGTACCGGCGGTAATGGCGTCTGACTTTTTTCAGAAAAGGAGTTTAGTGATGCAAATGTATCACTCTTTTGAACACTAATTGCTTTTCGAAGATAAACGCTTTATTTCTGTCTCCAAAGTCAATTTGCCGGACAACTGTCGTCTCGACCAACACCGGACCAGAACTCGTGTCACCGAACGCTGTCAGGGGGAAGTCAGTGCTGATCGCACACACTGGAGGTGAGGATGAAATAGAGATTCATGTCAAAAAATCCAAACTGTTCCTTTAATGAGTTATTTCTCTCTGCTTTAAGATGTAAATATTCATTTTATCCTTATCAGGACGGTTTTGTCTCTCTGTGGGGTTAATAAATAGCTTCAGGAAAATGTCATCACCTTGTGGCATATTTGTGGAATAGCACCATGAGGCAATTATTGAACATGGAAGGCTTCTACAATATTCTGTGAAGATCTGCAGGGGAGGGGAAAAAACATCGTTTGACATTTAATGGTTGAAGTGAAAAGTGAAGTCGATGAGATGACTAGGAATAGTTGATGTTATTTCATGCCACAGGCACACATTTTATTTCAGTTCTTTCTATGAAAAAACAGGAAAGTTGCACAAAGTACATGAATCTCAGGAATTTTAATTATTCCCAGACTTAATAACTAAAGCAAATTTCCACCTGCCGTACCTGCATGGATTATGAACCCAATTACATCCTATTAGACCCGGCATGTAGCATTGCTAGTTGTCAATACAGTACATGAACATATCAAGTTTATGGTAACAAGCAGGATAAGTTATATTGGTGAATCGAATGAAATTCTGTGAAAATACATGTTTTTAATACAACAGCTTTGAAAAATAAAGGAAAAGAAAAAGTGTTGTTCAAAACCTATGTATTGTGTCAGGTATTGGACTGTGAAATGAACCTTGATGTCCTACCTCCTCATTGTTCTAAATGAAGCACGATTTTTATTTATTTATTTATTTTAGATCTTTTAAGTTTTTAAAACCCCCAAGCGATCTGTGATGTCTTATTGGCCAACAATCAACCATGAAGGTTATTCTATAAATAACCTATTAAAAAGGTGTTTTATTGTGTCGTGTATTTTATTGACATCACATATGAGAACAAATAGCTACAGCTAAGTTAAGTATGAATGTCTGAGTAACTTGACTTCACTGCCAATGTCAATGTTTTGGATCTTTTTCATATCACTGGTATCGGGTGCGGAATCTATCTTATCTATCGATTCTATTTAAAGCCTTACGTAGGTCACGAATTTTGGCACCTATGACCAATCCTTTAACAAGGTTTGCCCGAATAACTTCAATAATGTAGCAACAAAGTGTTTCAATTTGCTTTCAACCAGAATTTTATGAGATAGAGGAACATTTTGGATTTAAGCTCTTGATTACGATATATTAATATTGCATCACATTATCATTGATATTGAGATATTGAATCATAGCTTACATTATTCCTGAAATCATTTCAGTATTCCTTCAAATTATTTTGTGACTATTATCTTGCACTTTGTCTTTAAATATGGTATTCATATTTCCATCTTTCCTTTCTTCAGTGCTTGTGTTATCAAGCCCTCTTTCTCTCCGTCTTCTTCTTTCTCTGACATTCATTTGGTCCCTGCAGTCTTATTGACCTTGGTTCCTTCTCATTTGCATGCGCCATTTTTCATTCTTCGGAATATGGCGTTGGGGGACTTTTCCATCATTAAGTGAATTTACAGCGATTTCCTTATGTGTTTTCTCCGAGGGATTGGGTTATGAGATGCACATTAAATATCCATTAATACCTCATTATCTCACTGATAAGATTACCATGATAATGAGGCAGAAATTCTAATTGTTTCGCTTCTTGTTGTGCCACTCATTTAATCATCCACCTGAAAGACAAGCACACTTGAACATTGTAAACATGGACAGCGGGATAGAACTCTCCCATCACAACATAGTGGAGTGCGTGCATGCTGCTGGTACATGTGCGCCATTAAGTGGACGCGTGATGGACCACTGATGAGCGAGCGGCTATCATTGGGCGTTTTGAGCCTAGAAGGCTGACTCCTACACACCTGCTTTATATTTGCCACTCCTCTGCGTTCTTCTGCCTTGTTAAGTCGGGTTCTCCCAAACGGAAGTTTTGTGGGCAGTATGCAGGAGACTAATTTGTTTATGAGGAATATGAGTGTAATCAACAGCTCAAAGTTGAGACCCGGAAGGCCAGGCCAGGCCAGGTGATATTTTACCAGTTAACACTAATCTTGGTGCGAGGTGTCAAATGGATAGTATTTATTTGAGCTCCAATTTTCTCCATTTGTGTACAGTATGTAGAGCTGAACACTTTTTCTCAGCTCATGTTACCTTTTCAATTCTGGTTTTTGTTCACTGTTATATCCCAGAACGTACCTTTCCGTTTGTGTAAATACCAGGCTTCTTGATAATCCCCCTCCATTAATTACTCTACTTTTTCAATTTTCTTTTTCCATCTTATTGTTACCAAATAACCTCACACATAATGTCTGTTGCAATTTGTAGCAAGTGTTGTACTTTCTTTTCACAGAAGACAAAGAGGACCATTAAAACTTAACAAGAACCTTTAAAAACTTCAGGATGAGAAAATGGCTTTGACAATGAAGGTGACTTTAGGTACAGAAGGAGATTCAGCCTTTTTCCTCTTTGTTTTCAAGGGGCAGCTGCAGAGAACATGCTCGGCAGCCTGCTGTGCCTCCCAGGATCAGGCTCAGTGCTGCTGGACCCCTACGGCTCCACAATCTCAGAGACCACAAGCGAGGCATGGAGTGTGGAGGTCCTGCCAAGTGATTCAGGTGGGTTCATCCGACTGTCACCTTCTGACCGTTTGTTGTCTCGGATCCTTGTTGTGATGCCTGCATTTCACTCCCACAACAGTCATTAATATGTTTCTCCATGCACGCATTTGTATGCATATTCATGTTTCCGCTTCCTTTTAAGTGGGGGTTGGGACACCAGGTGTGACTGCACTATGTGTTCCACTCTTAAAATGTGTGTACACATCTGTCATCATATTTGTATGCACTTGCCCGTCTTTCAGGGCAGATCCTTGTGTGCCAATAAAAGGCAGCTCTGGGTTTCCTTAGAGGGACCACCAGGTGTGTTTGCACCTGTGGTGGAACAGTGGGGAGGGAAGCGCAAGGACAGCAGCTGTCTTCCTTCACTTTATATGGCGTCTATTCTAGACGTGTACTTTATATGGTGCCATGTTGTTGACCATATTTGGATATTAGGTAGTTGTCCATTTATAAGTAAAGATACATTATTAGAGATAAACTGATATGTTTTTTTTCAGGACCAATGTCGATTATTTCGAGTCAAGGAGGCCGAGAACCAATATTTGAAGTTGATATTCAGAAAAAAAAAAGGACGGGGGGGGGGGGGGGTCAGGGGGAGAATGTCTTAAAACATTAATGCTTATTGAACAATTTTGCAGACTTTTCAAAATGTAGCCGTTTTTTTTTTTTTTTTTTTTTTTTTTTTTTAAATCTTAGATAATGTACAGTACTTCATTTAAAAAAAAAAAAAAAAAAAAAAGAATGTTCAGGGAGCTCAGTATGTCTTAAAAAGTTAAATGGGAGCTTGAAAAAGTTTTTTTTTTTTTTTTTTTTTTTTTCCAAAATAAAAAAATGAAATTGTAATCTTTCACATTTCTTTGTTTTAATGTCTAAAAACAAAAGGTTCAGACGGTATCAAGGTGTTAGTTTAGCATTGTTTACTGTAGTACAGAACAACACTACATCATACTCTCGCATATAGCTAAATAATTTCAACCAAAATGTAGTCTTATAGTCTTTGTAAAGGCTAGATTGAGATGCACAGATTTTATGGGATTGCATTGGATTAGATTGTGCATGGGTAGGCCTACTTATACTGTATTTGTGACCGGTGAGTGGTTAGGCAAGGCAGCTTTATTTATGTTACATTTACAAGCAAAGTAAATAAATAAACAATCTTTCTTTTTTTTTTTACATGAGAGTGCATTATTTTTTATGAATGCAATTTTTATTAGTTTTTTTTAAATCAATAATCTTTCTATCTATAGCTTTTAATATATGCTGTAGATGACATGCATGAGTTTCTTGATTGCTTTTTATTCTGTTTCTGCTCCTGTTCTACTCAGTAATAGCGCAATCAGAGTCCTTTTTTCAAATACTGTGCTTGTTTCATGGTTCAGAAGCAGAAAACTACACTCGGCAGACCACTTCACCAGCACATTATTACTAACGAGCATGCAAATGAGTACTGCTGTTCATATGGAGCCTCTGGGTTCAGCCCAACAGCTCCATTGGGCAGCCAAAGAATTGGCCTCACTCGCTTTATGGTTTTGTTTGGCTCTTATCACTCGTGGTAATGTATCCTTTGATTCCATGCATATGTGTGTACTTGGCAATAATAGTCAAGAGGCAAAGGGGTGGAGTGACAGAATGACCACTGTGTTGCAATCACTACCACTGTATCTGGAGCAACAACTGTGCTCTATATTACACCATAGTTGAAATGGGACTTAACCGTAGTAAGAAGAGGAGGTTTCAAAAATCATCTTTTGACAGAGTTTTGTGTGTGTGTGTACCACTTACAGAAGCCCCAGATTTGAAACAGGAAGAACGGCTGCAGGAGCTTGAGAGCTGCTCAGGTGTTGGTAGCACCTCAGATGATACAGAAGTCCGGGAGGTCAGCTCGAGACCGAGCACTCCTGGCCTCAGTGTTGTCTCAGGTAGAAATCTAAACTCTATTTATATGTACCCATACAAGCAGATTTGCTTGAATACTCCACATGTCCACATTAGCCAGGTAAAGCAATTGAGAGCAGATTATTTGGAGGCAATTTAGTGTTCAGTGTCTTGCCCAAATGGACCGGGATTAGATCCAGCGACTCTTCGGTCATCGTACTACCCGTTGTACCAACTGAACCGCAGCTACCAAATGCTAGCTAACAATAACCTCTGCCCACTGGATGCAGTCTGTATTATTCTTACCTCTGTAACCCATGGGAGTTTACACCACCACTTTAAAGCTACTACTGGGTTTCCACCTGAGTAAGCAGTCTTTTCTTTTTTTTCAGTTTTTTTTCTTTTCTCTTTGTCTTTCTTTTGACCGCTAGCGCATTTGCCATTAAATTGTGTTACTACTAAGTTGCTTTTATCCTGAGCATAAACAGCACAGTTTGTGTTCATTTTTTTTGTATTGCCCTGCAGGCATCAGTGCAACCTCAGAGGACATCCCCAACAAGATAGAGGATTTGCGCTCGGAGTGCAGCTCAGACTTTGGAGGAAAGGACTCTGTGACCAGTCCAGATGGGGAAGAGTCAGGCCATGGTAGGAGATTGTCACATCCCCCACTAGGCTTGCTAAGTCATTAGTCCAGTGCAGACTAGCCAGAACCATCAATCATTGTCACTTCTAGAGTGGGCGCCAATCTAAATTGCTGTTTATCTATCTTGACATTTCAACAGTTCCATTTTTACTGAGACATAATGTACAGTGGATGTACACTCGTGTATTGGTGGTGGCTGTTAATAAACCTGATGTTTGCTTGTATTGTTACAGGAGCACACCATCTGACTTCGCCAGCCTCACAAACTGATTCTTTATTGGTCATGTTTGATCCACTCTCCTGTGGTGAAGGTAAATTTAGGTAGAACTTAGTGTCATTAAAGCTCAACTCTAATGTTGTAGGCACTCAGCACAGCTTGAGTAAAATAACCCAAAAGTCAAGCGTGTTCCTCCCCCCACAGTTTTAATACAAATTGTTCAGCACAGTCACGCATGGGCAATTTCATTTGGCTCGCTTGGTTTCCTTACTGAGTTGAGCATTTTGTTCAAGATTGTGTAGGCTTTGCATTATACTACCTGGATTGTTTGAAGAGGAACGATAGTGATTGTCTGTGGCAAGGTGAAGGGATGACAGGTTGAGAGACCTCACCCCAAGCACTTTGGCACAGTCTCCTTGTCCCACTGTGCTTATAGCACAAATAAAAAAAAAAAAAAGCTTTTGGAAGCTTTTCAGGAGATGAGAGGGTGTACCCTTGGAACAGGTGGCCTACGGTTCCCATGTTTGTCTTTCTTTAGCACTCTCAGAATGTCATGATTATATGAAAGGGCACTTCAAAATTCATCCATATATTGCCCGTAATAAAGTCTCATCTCATTAAATTAGAGGTGTACCAAATGAAGTACCTAGAGAGTTCATGTTTCCTGTACATATTTTTTTTCCCCCTGTGGTATTATACCAGGTTCCACCACTGGGACAATAGTGAGGCCTAAGGTGCACTATGCCAGACCTGCTCACCCACCCCCGGACCCACCAATCCCTGAAGCCAGTGCCCTCGGTCAGGAGACGCGCCACACTCTCATCATGCCCCACAGCTTGGCTCAGGCTGAGTTTGAGCACAACAAGCAGCGCCACTCCTTTCCTGACCGACTGGTCCGTAGTCGCAGCTCTGACATTGTTTGCCCAGGCCGTCGACCCACGAGTGACCCCGGGCTGAATCGCCGTGTTGCTGTTGAAGAGCGTGACTCCACCGGAGCCTTTGCTTCAGGGCCATCCTCCTCGCCCAGCAAGGACTCCTTGAAAGGAGAGGTAACTATTAAGCCGTGAGGTTACACCACTAAAGCCTGGTACACACAGAAAGACAATCGGGCTGTTTTTGTCCAGATATTGCCCCTTCCCGACCAAGGACGTCAAACGCCCGACAATCTTTTGTCTTGTAAAAGTATTTTATAAGATTATCTTTACATGTGAGATGTTTTAAGAGTGGATTTGTCCCGATAATCGGGTCCAAAACGACAATCTTAAATAATGAACATGTTCAATATTTCCGACAAAAATCTTAACGTCGGCGGGGACGCCGAGGTGCGCCTGCGCCACCAACTGTGACGTCAAACGGAATGTCGCCAATCAACTGAAAAAGACGGAAGTGCGCTTATACAAAACAAGCATATCAGAAAGCATGTCTGACCAGAAGCACAAAGTCCGGTGGACCGCTACCATGGAGGACCAGCTCGTGGGAGAAGTAGTCCGCAAACCACCATCATTACTTCCAGTTCGTCGCGTTTGTTGCCTTCCATCGTGTGTCTTGTCTTGCAGCAGAAAGGTTTTTTTTTTTTTTCCCCACTTCCAGTTTTGATTAGATCGCGAGAGGTCTCTCACAGTGTACTGGAATCTTGACCAGTGTTGTGATGATAATCTTTATGTTTGTGAGGGAGCTGTGATGAGATTATCTGCACACCTTACACACAATACGACCAAAGCTGTTAAATGCCCGATTTTTTTATCTTTATGTGTGACATCTGACAAAGATAAAAAAAAAATCTTTTAAGATTTGAAAAATCCTTATATTTGTACCAGGCTATAGGTACATTGTGCAAACAAGATCACTGTGATGTTCCTCTTTCAGTATTAGTTGACACTTGACAGTAGTGTTAATTTTATTGCCATTTTTTTAAACTTTAGTCGGTTTCAGTCCAGTTTTAAGCATGCTTGTTCATTTTTTTTTAATCATTGTCATCCCATTTTTATTTAGTCCGTTTTTAGTCAGCTATAAACAAGAAAACAATTTTATTCATCTAGTTTTAGTCAACAAAAACTCTCAATGTTTTAGACATTTTACCCCTGTATATATATTGTATATATATTTCTATGTTGAACAGTTTGGCTCTTGTTCTTACTTTTTTGATGAAAAACAACTTCACACAGAATTACAGTATATCAACAAGTGGCTACGGACTATGGCTCCATTCTACGAGCTAGTAAGATAGCCAGCATTAGTTAGCGGTCAAAGGGATGTGTCACTGTGTCACTGTGTCACATGACAGTGACAAATGAGCAGAGACAAGAGTTTACAAAATCATATCATTTCCGTCTTGTTTTTGTTCATGAACCAAAATGTCCATATATTTTAGTCCAGTGTTTTTATTAAGTACATTTTCGTCTCATCTTCATTAGTCGACGGAAATGCATACTGATTTAGTCCCACTTATTGTTTATTAATGATGGTTTTAGTCCGGTGAACAATGTGCATTGACAAAATAGTTTTTCCATTTTTGTTGAAGAAATTAACACGAGTTGACAAGTGTTAAATTTCAAATATGTTCATCAGTAAACCTTTTATCTATGTCTTGAATTTGAAAAAAAGTATATTGTCGCTGTCCTGTGAAAAACACAATTTTTACGTTTATGGGATGACACTAAATGCAGACATCCCAAAAATGTAATAAATCAATCAAATTGTTTTTCACAGGACAGCGACGGTATATACGTTTCACTAAAGAAGGATTCGGTGAATGGGCATAGGCAACAATTCAGTACCTCCAACAAGGTTAAGAACCTCTGCTCGAAATTCTTATTACAACACATGCAAATGTCTGTGCTTTCCATCAATAGGCCGAGGACAGAAAAGACAGTGATGATGAGAAGTCTGATCGTAACAGGCCATGGTGGAAGAAGCGTTTTGTGTCAGCTATCCCGAAAGGTAACAAAATGGTCTCCTTTTCCTTTAAAAGTAATGTTTGTTTGCAGGGCTCTTTCATTTTTCGTTTAATGAAAAAAACTTTTCTTAATCACAAGTGACGGAAAATCTCACACTTTAAAGAGCAGCACGGAAAGCCATTTATAACACGAGAAAGAATGATGTATGTTATATATTGCCGATGTTCCAGTTGGAAAATGATGCGTTTTGTTTGTCAGAGTTACTCTGCAGACACGTCCGGTCCCTTTTCACTCACGTCTCACTAGCTGTAGATTTATATAGAGTGTTGGAAGCTAATCACTCATCAGAGGAGCGTCGGCTGTGTTGATTGTATGGCCGCTAGCCCTCCCAGCTGTGCTGTCATCTAGCAGCTAATGGTCATTAGATGGACCTCTCTGTCATCACCGCTGATAGATGGCACATCTCTTGTTGCAGTTCTACTCTACCACCATATCTCATGCATCTGTCTGGGGAATAATGAGCTGCGCCCACACAGAGTGACTGCACATTACTCTTTGCGATAATTGTGTTTCTTAAGTAAACATGAAATTGATATTCATAAAATGGGTGACACGTGGTAAAGTTGGGATCCGTTGGAGCCTGAACCACCAGTCTGCTGCCAACCTGTGCAGAGTGTAATGTGTTTGCCCTGCTGCTCTGCCTGGCAACACAGTTGGTTGTCGTGCAGAGTGGCAGCCTTTCTGCGAAAGGCCAACCCTGTCTGTTGTGTCCCTCACAGTGCTGTATTGGACGGCTGAGAGTGACGTCCCAGGTAACGCTGTCGCCATCGAGCTAGCTTGACTGCTGGGGCTTCGCGCCATGCTGCTTAGTAGATGTTGGTTGCCCTTTAGAGTTGTTGATGTCACGTGGTGCATTTTCAATGGCCACTGCCCACATCCATGCATCTTTTACCTCGTTCCATAGCATTATGTTGCAACCTTATTGTGTTGACAATACAGAATATCAGCATTTATATTACACTTTTATCCAGTGTTTCCTCTGTGCCTCATCAAATGTTAGACTCTGCGCCTCAATTGTTTGTCCTGTTTTCACCATTTGTGTTAATAGGATAAGCCCCCATAGACATTTCGACTTCATAGACCTAATTAACCATAATGAGTTTCAGTGGACTTTAATGATATTCTGGTGGTTTATTCACAATTTTAATTATAATTTTTTTTGTGTGTGCTTCTTTTGGTAATTTAACTGGAATGAGACTTTTTCATCAGTTGTCGACTTCAGCCTTTGTGCATTGAATAGATGGCTAATAAGTTAGCCTATCATGCAGTAAGATCAAAACACTATACAAATCAAACAATCATATGTTTTTCACAGCTCCTATAGCAGCATTTCGGAAACGAGATAAGCATGAGAAAGATGATATTGCTCCGGAGCGAATCCCACAAGGTTTGTTAATCAAATTTCTAATTGCTTGAATCAAATCCACCTTGAGTTGAATTGTAATGAGTTTTTGTCTGCACGCGCGGGCACACGCGTGCGCGTCTGTCGGTTGATTCATCAGATGACCCCTTGCCCAGACAAAGCTCCCAAGTCCAGGCAGCAGAAGACATCTTGGACAAGTACCGAAACATAAAGAGGACAAGCCCAAGTGATGGAACCACAGCGGGAGCAGCTTATGAGGGTGCCGGAGGTCAGAATGAACACCATCATTCAAATGATGAAAAAAATTCCATCACTTGCCGACTTTTGTCTAGGATTTGAGTGAAATTCCAGTAGGTGCACTTTCACCATCTGATATAAACAATTTCAATTTCTTTAAAGGTAGCAAAAATACTGTAATAAAATGAGAACCAGCAGGAAGATTCAGTACAGTTTGATAGAAATGCAAACCACAACCACCAAACTTAACATTATTGTCTTTGCTGCACAATGACAGTGACAGCCTAGAAAGTTCATGTTATAAATTAGTCAAGTTAGACTAACTCATTTTTTATGGTCAGTCACTCAAAATGAGTTATTGAAACTTAATTGAATGAACTGAAACATTGCTATTAATTATCTGTAAACATGGCACTCATAGTAGAGGCCATCGTTGTACCATTAACATATCGGTAATTAACATCGAGAATTTGGTCAGTTAACAGTCCAATTTCCTTTTCTTTTGACAGATATGTGTGTTGAGGAAAGTGTCCACGACTCTCCTCGAGAAGATGCTCTGCAAAATATTTCTACTGATGACCTCCCAGATTCAGCCAGTCAGACAGCGCAGCAGCACGGCTCAAAGTTCTCCTTTAGGTATAACAGTCACAATTCAACATATACTCGACTGTTATCCACACTTATTTTTACTTTTTTTTTTTTTTTTTTAAATGAGCGTACAATATTGATTGTTGTTGTTAACTGATTATTGACTTCCAGCGATGCCAAGAAAAAGTTGAGGTTGGCGTTGTGTTCTGCAGACTCTGTGGCTCTGCCTATTCTGACCTCTACAACGACGCGAAATGGTTTGCCTGACCACATGGACCCTGAAGGTATTCAATCACAGAACAAATCCAACATGCTTGCAGTTTCCATTAGGGTGCATGAAAAACTACACGAGAACTTGTGTATTAAGAATGGTATCATAATAAATGAATAGAGGTGATATTGCTAATAGATTTCTGCACAAAAGCAGGGCTCCACTGTCTCATGAAAAAATAGTTGATAGAATGAATTGACAGTGAAATGGTTAAGGATAAAACCACACGACTCCAGACTTGTTTCCATCAGTCATGTTGTCAGAGGTGACAGCGTGGTCAGATGACACGCTTGGACGTTGCATACCTTTGCTGCATTTCTAATGATCCTTCCTCCCTCCCAGACAATGAGATCGTGTGCTTCCTCAAGGTCCAGTTGGCAGAGGCCATCAACCTCCAGGACAAAAACCAGATGGCCCAGATCCAAGAGACCACGCGTTGCGTCAGCCGTTTTGACCCCCGCACTTGTAGGAAGTTGCTTGCTGCCATTGCGGAGGATTACCGGTAACCATCAAGAGTTTAGCGTCCTGCGGATGTTTAATTTCTTTCTATGCCATTAAACCAAGTCCCCTGATTGTTTGTTTGGTGTAGAAAGCGAACTCCATACATAGCCTATTTAACGAGATGCCGCCAGGGCCTGCAGACCTCGCAGGCCCATCTGGAGAGGCTCCTCCAGAGAGTTCTGAGAGACAAGGAGGTAGCCAACCGCTATTTCACCACAGTCTGCGTTCGCCTCCTTCTCGAACACATGGAGTCCAGGATGCTTGACTTCATCAAGGGTACCTCTTCTCTTTTTCTGTCAAAGTTTTATTTTGCCCAATTGACAAGATTCATAAAAGCTCTGCGAAAGAATTTGTAGCAACCAGTCACTCTTTTTTTTTTTTTTTTTTTCTTCTCTCTCTCCCCTTCCCCTTCCCCTTCCCTCTCAGCATTCCAAGTGTGCACAGCAGCAGATGACAAGACTGCAGCGGTGGAGGATTTTCTGCGCTACTTGTACGGCGCCATGGCCCGTGATGCCATTTGGCAGTACGCGAGTGAGGACCAGCTGCAGGATGCCCAGATGGCCATCGAGCGCAGCGTTATGAACCGCATCTTCAAGCTGGCCTTTTACCCCAACCAGGATGGAGACATTCTCAGAGATCAGTTAGTAGTCGCAACTTTCTCCAGTGACGTTATCACTCTCGGCTTTACTGTCTGAGGGGAAATCATTTCTGCTCATACTGTTGTGTATCAAAATATTTACGAAATATTATTATTCTGCCACTTGATTTAGCTGCAAAAAAAGCAGTGATTAAAGAAATGTCACCCATTCAAACAGATAAACGTAATTTTATCAAGCCAAACATTTTTAAGGATGACAAAATCACAAACAAGTCAGAGAAAGCGTGCTGCTCACAGATCCATGGGATGTCCGGTGTCGTTAATTACTTGAAAAACACTCACCCCTCATCGGGAGGTTTCGGGCATTTAGTGTTGGTGTTGTGTGTCCCTCAGCAGTGGCAAGCAGTTCCGACACCAAAGCGAACGGCCCCGTACTTCCTGTAATCCTGAAATGTTGTTGTTCCCATGCACAGGCTGGGTAAAAGGCGGGTTACAAATTGTTCAAAGTTTCTGATGTTTTCTGTATATTAACCAGGCATGGCAGGACAGGATTTCAAGCTCGACTCGCCTTCAACTTCTCGAAGGAGGCTCGCTCGGTTACACCGCTCTCGTTTGTGCTCAGGACGTGCAGTCGGGCGATACAAAACACTTTGGCATGTCAAACCAAAATACAATACCAAAATTAACAATTCTCAAAACAAATATTAGTCAATTGTAAGTAAAAAAAAAAAAAAAAATCCGCAAATGCAGTGTTTCCATTACCGGCTTCCTTTTGTGAAACCTTCCTTTTGCGCAAAACTGAGAGTAATGGAAAAAATATAGCCAAAAGAATGAGTTCATGGGTTTATTCAGAATACTTGATTATGTCCCATTTGGGATCAATTGGCTTATTCTTTTTGACATCCCCAAAACTAGTAGTAAAGAAAATGAAGAATTGTGGGATATATTGGTGCCAACCATTGCCGTTAACAAGCAACAACATGACTAACCATGTTTTAAAGTGCATAATTAACGGGTTAAGACATTTAACCAATGGTTACGGGTTAACCAGTGATTAAGATAACCAAGAACTGAACAACCGGTCCCTAGTGAATTTTGAAAAACAAGTGGCGACATTTTAAAGACCGAGTTTTCCCCGTCCGCAGGCTTTTCCATGAACATATCCAGCGGCTGTCCAAAGTTGTGAGCGCTAATCATAAAGCACTTCAAATCCCAGAGGTACGAGTACTTTTATCGATGATTTTGCCTTTGACTTGATCAGATCAGAGATCAGCTGCTTCGCTGCTTATGTGTCTGTGCTTTTCTTGCTTGCAGGTTTACTTGAAGGAGGCTCCGTGGCCGTCTGCACAGGCTGAGATCAAGACCATCAATGCCTACAAAACACCTCGAGACAAAGTGCAGTGCATCCTGCGCATGTGCTCCACCATCATGAACCTCCTCAGTCTGGCAAACGAAGACTCTGTCCCTGGAGCTGACGACTTTGTTCCTGTGCTCGTGTTTGTCCTCATTAGGGTGAGTCTTCATTTTGTCCTGCCTGGTCACGTACTTCTCTATGGTCGTGTTTTTGAAACATCAACACCACCCAAAATATTTCATCCTTCATTCCATATGTGCATTCATAACCTGAACAGTGTAGCGTGAGATTTTTTTTTTTTCTCTTTTTTTTTTTCTCCCCCCCCAATCTAATGTCGGCCCATCCCCGCGTCTCCTCCCCTGCAGGCAAACCCGCCTTGCCTGCTGTCCACCGTTCAGTACATCAATAATTTCTACGCCAGCCGGCTGAGTGGGGAGGAGTGCTATTGGTGGATGCAGTTCACGGCGGCGCTGGAATTCATTAAGACCATCGACGATCGCAAGTGAAGCAGAACAGCCACCTGTATGGGCAGACTGTGGGGGAAGGAGCCGGGAGACTGGGAACCTTCCCAAGCAACTGCACGCCTTTTCCAAGCTGGCTCCTCGCATGTATAGTAGCTTGTACATAGCCACGGACGCTCAAAGATGACAGAATATATATTAGCGTTCGTATGTGGACAAATCCAGCTTTTAGCCGTGGTGAGGAAACGGCCGTGGGGAAAATTTGCAACATGTTCACAACCTTCAACTTGAGTTGTCGTTTTCTTTTCATCTTTTTGTCTCAAGTCATGTTTGACTTTTTGGGTGTATGTATTAGGACTTTTATATATATATATATATATATATATATAAGCAGCTATACAAATTCAACCTAAATGATCAAATCGACATAAATGGTGAACTTATTTAAAGGGACCAGAATGAGTTTGTGTGATTGTCTCATTTTATTGCCCCTGAGAGTGAGAGGAAACGAGTTTTGATGATTGTATATTACAGCTCTTATCATTGTGAATGAATTCCCTTTTACCTCCCACTACTGATTCGGTTCGTGAGTCAAATTATATGGCAGCTTATTCAAGGTCACGTTCAACCCAAACGTGTGTCCATTTGTTAGTTTGGAGACAAGGGCCCACGTATTTATTCTCTACTCGTATGGAAATGCTTTAACTCCCAGTTGAAAAGGTGCATATGGTGCCCATTTTGGAGGCAAGGAATGCTGTCCCGATGAACGTGCAAGAGAAAGTGAGGAAGGCCTTGGGAATGCTGGGCGATGACGATGCACACCTAGTAAACATACTGTATATTGCAAATAGTGCCTTTATGCGGGGCGCCCTGTACAGTTTACAATTCCATTTCTGCATAGATGACACGTCCCCACACTGGCGCGAGTGCCCGCTCTTCACTTGGCCAACTGCATTCAACGCATCTTTCACATGTTAGTGATTGCCAAGACTCACTCACTTTAATGCACTTGAATATCAACAAATGGCCCTCTTTGCTAGCAGCAGTGTTTTCTGTCTACTTAGTGAATTACACAACTAGATTGCTTGTGTAGGGGTTCAAATTGCTCCCCCCCCCCCCCCCGTAATTTAAGTGAACAAAGCAATTTTGTTTCACATCTACAGTATGCCTGAGAAGTTGAACCTTATCGGCAGATTGGAACTCGGCTCTCTACCTCCTCTTGCATTCAAGAAAGGGACAGACATTTGTGCACTTATTTATTTTCCTGTTTGGTGCACTGATGTGTCGTGTAATTATAGTTTTGCTCAGCCATTACTTGACCTATAGTTAATGAGCTGACAGCACAATACACATTAGATAGGAGAGCAAATAATCAACACTGTTCACTTGTTACTGCCTTTCAGTTCATGTGCCGGTTTTTTCGTTATTTTTTTTGTTTTTTTTTTGTCGTCGTCCAAGTGGGCATGTGAGAGGGGTGGTGGGGTGTGATTGCTTGAACCACTGACCCCCCCCCTTGCATGAAGTCACTAAGTGGTCTGCACATTTTTAGTCATTATAAAGAGTCACTACTTGGCCAGTAAGTGACCTTGCCAGAGGACGCAGAAACACGTTATTTTGAGTCAGTGAAACTATGATTTATTTTTCACAAAACATGGATGTTCCTTAAATAAATTGGCAGGGGGGAGTCCGTTTTTGAGACCTGACTGTTACTTTCAATGAGAACTTATAGTTTCAGTCTGTAATAGCTCATGAACCTTACACACTTTTTTTTTTTTTTGCAGTTTGTAATCAATTTCAGAAGAATCATCCACTGGAAAATCAACTCCCAGGTTGCATCTTTACTAATTGCGTTTATGGGGAACTCTCACTGCACAAATCTACAACGCAGCTATTGTATAAATGACCTAATTCCGTATCAAAATCTATACGATTTAAAAACAAGAACAAGGACCCAACCATATTTTGAAGTCATGTTCCGTCAAGCTTTATTGCTCTGCTTCCTGTGCAATCGTGCCGAATGGCTGAGCGGTGAGAAAGGAAAAAAGTCTTTGCATCTAATTTTCAACGTTGTTCAACTATGCCATGCAGGGACCGTCGTTTTGTCTTTACTGTGATTAATGCATTATGATGTAATTCTTTGGAAACAATAAAAGAACATGATGTTTTCCCTTATTTATACTGCTTGACGTATTTCGTCTGTCACGTATCAATCACACCTGCTATTAATGCACATTAGTGTTGTATTATTGCGTGGCCAGGACAGTTGTATGCACATCTGGACTGCGCTTCACACAATAGAATAGATGGCAGGGAAATTATGCATGGAATATAATTGTTAGTGGGGGCAGTGGAGCAGCAGCATCCAATCTAGCGGCCACAAATAGCAACCTCTCTACAAACATTTCATTACTGCTGACAAGAGTTCAGCAAATTGTAATTGGAGATATCCCCTCATTTTAAGCCCTCCTTACTTCACCGATTGCCTTCCCTAATATTCACATATATTTTTTCTTTTTTCTTTTCATCATAAACTTCTTTGCGGGGTGTTATCTATCCCCTGATGATATCTGGAAATTGCTCATTTAAATTCCAATTTTGGGGGTGGAAGTTAATTAGTTGCACAGACCAGTGGCTAGATTTGGAGATTTGATCTTTTTGACTGAAGCTGTTCAAGGATACAAAACGGCCTGCTGCTGTTTTGTCTCACAATAAGCAACACATTACATCAGTTGATTGAAATAGTCCTCAAATGCAGCAAGTCTACAAGTAGTTTGTTTTAGAGATGATGCACATTCGAGGCGACTTGTTTAGGCAAGGAAGAAGGCACCTGATAATAGCAATGCTATATATATATATATATATATATATATATATATATATATATATATATATATATATATATATATATATATATATATATATATATAATATATATAAAAGGTGCTTCTGTAATGACTGTTACTATTCCAAAGGTAGTGAAGAGAAGGAAAAGCTGAATGATGATTTGTGCCTGCTATTCCACTTGGAGCCTGCAGATGGCAGACACACCATACACCAGCACGGTCGAGTTGATCTTGGAGCAGCTCAAGACAAAGAACAACAACATTCACGACGACGTCACATTTGAAGCAAGGGGATTTAATAATAATAAAAACATTCTATTGCGGACATACATTAAATTATTATTATTATTATTATTGTTGTTGTTGTTGTGGTAGTAGAACTGCGTGAATGAGTTGTGGTGAAAAGGGAAAAAGGGCAAACCATATAAAATAGAATTTAAATCACAAGTTCAGTGTAAACGTGCTTTAAAGTATGGCACAAAAGCAAGTACAATAATAGTAGCAGTACATGAAGGATATTGGAAATGGAAATGCGAAAATTCTATACAAATTAGCGACAATATATATTACTAATTAAAATGTGACAACATTTAAAAAAAGCTTTGAGTAATGTGTTATAGAAAGTGAAAATCATAATAAAAATAATAACCAAATGAATAATGATGGTGCAGAAAAGACAAGCAAAATAAAAAAAAAATCTTTATTGACAGTGTAAAAAAGCAAAAGCAAATCAAGTAGTAGTAGTAGTACGTGTACTGATAGAAGAATTACCTGAATGAATAAAATAACAATTAAATTACACATCACAAGGTGACAGTGCAAAAGTGTTTTGAGTCAGGTACAAAACCAAGTAAAGTCGTCATCGTACAAGCTGAATGAATGAAGCAAAGTTAAACAGTGTCAAGTAAAAAAGAAAGAAAGAAAACAAATGACAAAATATAAGGTGGAAAGCTGTTTTGAATAAGGTCCAAAATCAAGTGGAATCATTTCAAAATGACCGCCATCCACCATCCACCATCCACATGCAATCGAATGCTGATGTGGGCACGTCAATGAAATTAAGGACATGGAGGAGGGAGGTCGAAATGAACATAATATTCAAACTCAAATGAAATCGCCGCAAGGCTGCAGGCAGACGAGGAGATGAAAAGTGAAAGGGATGCTGGACAAACTGCGAGCTGCGATTCTGTGGAAGGCGAAAAGAGGGGAAAAGGGGAAAAAAAAAAAAAGTACTTGCTGGAGGCACAGTAAATAAGAAGACTAACGTGCTATTGCATCATTCCGAGAGACAGAAATATTGCATCCTTTGGTACCAATTCTTTTATTGGAGCATTAAAAGTGGAAAGATGAGGATAAATGACACTACCCACATTTTCTTTTACTGCTCACGACAAAGACTATCAATTAGGGAAATGTGTCAATTACAGTGTTACGGCTCTTTCTTCATATTATGCTTATATCATTAAAAATAAAAAGGGGGAAAAAAAAAAAAAACTATGAGCAGAGCTAATCACCTATGAAGGAACGAGTGGGTGGCGACATCAAATTGAACCATGAAAATGGAACGGGAATTAGATGCACTTAGCCGTCAGATGTTAATGGCAGCAATCAACAGCCAATTATCCGCCATACTCGAGTACCTTGACAAGCGCAGGTGTAGCCTGCGACTAATACAAGCATTTCCATGCATCAATTTTACAGTAAACGATTGAAACGCGCGCGGTCACAATGAAGCGGTTTTCACGTGTTTGGACCTGAGGCGAACAACTTCCATTTGACTTGCATGCATGCGCGCCAATAAAGGAGAAATGTTTAGAAACGGACTTGAACGCTATTTTCTTTTTCTTTTTGCCGTGTGTTCCAAGTGGGCAGTGTGGCGGCGTCAGTGGCTGGCACGACCCTGATCAAGGCTGCTGATGTTGATCATCTCTGTCACTATGGCTGGATTTCAACTGACTGCTGCCCTGACAAGCACGTACGAATGATCCTGTCCTGACGCAACAGGTGACGGCTTTCCCCGAATGTCATCCGTGTCACTGGCCTCCGTTCAGTGACAACATTGTGGCCACATGCCCGATCTGCAAGTGATCCTGTCAGCGACATCAACGATGTCACGTCTTCATCTTGCGAGAGTTCGAGCCGCCTTTCACGATTTCTTGCAGGAAGTGACCCAGTAATGCATCACAAATCACAAATTGAAGTGACCTGGAAGTCGTGATGGACAAATTAAGCTTCTTGAAGCATTTGTGATACTTTTTCATTCCTTTCGATTAGCCGCTTCCATTGGCCGGGAGTCGGCTGCGTTCTCTCCCACGACGACATCAGCTGCAAGCTTCGTTTTGGAACGACATCTGATTCCTATGTGAAGAAACTGATGACTATTTGTAACAATAATCATCAGCAATGATTTAACAAGGTAGGAAAGATAAATATTTGGAAGTTTCCAGACGATCCTTTCGACAACATACCGAGGAAATCACAATGTCCTGTCACTTGTGAACGATCGTCCACAGGGTCCATTCTGTCTGCTGCGTCGGATGCATTCATGCATTTTTCGGCACAGATTTCTAAATGGCCAATGGCATATCAATGCAAACATATTTCATAACATTGGACGTATTTTCCATATCGACAGTCCATTCGCTTTTACGAAGGAGCTCGTCTTTCTTCCTGCTTTGTTTGCCCTGCAGCCACTTGACTTGTTCTACTTGACTCCTGAACCATTTCAATATCCGGCTGCTGATTTCTTCCGATTTCTGCTTCCGTCCTGCTCACGCAGGAAATGTTGTTTTTGTCGCTACGCAGCAATTGGAGTCGTCACTCACCCAATAAAATGTTGTGAGCAAGAATTATGTTGAATGAAATCGCGTACGTGTCACCTTGGAAATGCTTTCATTTGCAATCCTTGAAACCAATTCACCCGTTTCCCAAAATTCCAAGAAGTCCAAATATTTCCCACTCAGCTTTGTTTCGAGTCGAGTGCATCTCAAACAAACATCTCGTTAGCAGTTCATACGAATCGCTTTGGAAAAGCCATCAATAAAGCAGCCCTACGGAAAAATGGCAATTAAGCCTTTATTGGCCCGATGTGATCAGTGTTGTCCAAGGTCATGAGCAGACGTCAACGGCGGCGTGTTAATCTTGCTCAACTTTTACTTGATGACAAGCGCGTCTATAAAAGAGGCCGTCCGCGTGGACGCGGCACAGGCACGTCCTCGCAGCGCGCGACACATGAATGAAGGCTTTCGCAAACAATAATGGCCACAATAAAGACAGTCCTCCCTCTTTGTCCTGCGTCAGGAGAGCAGATGGGGGAGGAGGACGAGGACGAGGACGAGATGGAGCTCCTTCTCTCTCCAAATGTAATCTCCCTGATGTTACATGCTGCAGCCTAAACTGATAAATTGCAGATTAAATGGCGGCCACACTCCACTTCACCCTGCAGCCCGCACCGCCCCCTTTGAGTTCCTCCCATTTTTTGCTATTCGCTGCCTTCTTGGCCTGTCAATTCTGCCTAATCGCGAGAGGCACTAAAACACCGGCTCTTGACACAGCCGGATCAAGAATGATGAACATCTCTCAATGGCAACACGCTCGCGCCCCGAACGCTACTCGAAGGCTCGCATCACTTATGCAGAAATCAGCGGCGGGCCGCCATCCAGGAATTATGCCTGCTGACAGGAGATGCATGAGGTCGGCATTGTGCGGCTCCAGCAGCCTTGACAACTTCCACTTAACTGCGGCGACGGCGACCCCCAACACAAAAGGATACGGACGCTTATTCATGGCTGAGCAACCGTGTCAATAATCTCCGCTTTTGGCTCGCATCTTGCCACTAATGCCAAATCACGCTTACTGCGTATTTAGACACATAACACACGCTGACATCTATCCATCTAATCTATCTAATCGAGTTAGCGAGCTATCGAGCTAACTATTGAGCCAGCTAGCTAGCATGTGAGGTGTTCCCTTCAGGGACAGTTTGAAAACTGCAATTATCCATCCATAATTATTTATCTATGTATCCATCTTCTTTCTATCTTCAATACACCCTTCCAGTGTAACGTCACGTTGAAGTGCGCCCCTAGTGGTGGGGGTCAGGGCATCAATGCGAGTGAATTAGAAAACAATCAGTGTAAGCTCGAAAATAGGTCAAGCAAGTTGATAAATCAGCGAGCAATGCTGTGGTATGGCACTTCTATAAATGTATATAAATGAACTTGTGCGCAGTCAACGGATGCTTTCGTTCTTTCGACGCTAAACCCCGCGGAAGACAGTGAGGAGTAAAAAACTAGCACGGTGGCTAGCGTGAAACTACGACGCAACTTTTTTTTTTGTAGCTAGCGGCTTCAATCGATTGGTTTCAATGATTCGCAGTAATGTAGTGTCCTACTCGGGACGTTTTTTTTGTGACACTTGACACATTTCCCACCTTTGAACGAAAATGCTTGCCAAAAATCAAGATCTCTACTTTCATTTGTTATGGGATGTTTGCCCTCCGGGAGGCGCCGCTGAGCGGTGACCTCAACTGGAAGAGTCGATACCACTTTTTTCCCCAGACATATTATCAGACGAGTATTCAATTCTTGAATAGTCATCAATCCCATGACCAAGTAGGTATAGTAGTAAGTAAAAAACTAAATGTCCCAATACAGCTATATACTGTATGTGTATGAAAACACTAATATCCATATGACTTATTATGAATGATCTGTCTTCACAAAAAACCTTGCCTGGGGAAAATCCCCTCTAACCTAAACCGTAAAACTGCATATAGACAAAATAAGTCATTACATTTCGAAGCGCATGTTGTTGATGTCGGCCATGGAAATATTTCTAATGTATATTCTAATTTTTCAGAATAAATGAGGGAGAAATGCATTTCCATGTAAATTTATTCAAAGCGGGGACAGTGCGTGCTGCAGTAAAATCTGCCAGATTATGCATAATTGTAGCATTGTAGCCCTCATTTCGACATGGACTTCTGTGTCGCGTGGTCATTAAATTTGAAAATAATGGCAACCTCGCATCTTCTGGGTCCTAATTGCCCCCCCCCAACTTACAATCGCCTTCTGGAGACATTATGATCAAGTGCGCTGTAGGATCTATTAAGAAGACGGCATTTCTAATTGAGGAGGACGTCTTTGGAGTTGTGCTCTCACTCGGATGCCGATTGCCGGCCGCCACTTTGCTCACTCAATCATTTTCTGCTCTCTTTTGCTCTTTTTGACGCCTTTGATGGAACAAACAACGGAATTGGACGCATTCCTGCCGTGTCGCTGTCAGCGCCATCCACGTTCACCGCTCGCAACATTCATGTGCTGAAATATGATTTCCGACGTTGTTTTGCAAACAAAGGAAGACGACAACACGTAGAAGCACTCAGCTAAAGTTGAACAGCATTACAAGACTTCATGTTGGAAAGAAATGGACATTAAATGTATTTATTGGTGATTGTCAATAAGACGATGCCTGAAAACTAACAAGTTACTTTTGGCATCGATTCCGATTTATCATTGCCAAGATGAATGATTGACGAAAGTGGTGAAAAGATCACTTTTTGTTTCAGATTTGTCAAAATGAAATTAGTTTTTAGATGAATAAGAAATTGACATTAATTTCATACAATTTTAGGGAATCATCTATATTGGGATCAAAATCATCTGTCATTGTTTTGTGGGGTGAAGTTTTACGTATTAAAAGTACAAGTAGGCCTACTTGTGTTGCTATCAGTTAAATAAATCAAATCAAATCAAATCAAATCAAACATCCCTCGTCAAAATTAGGGATGTAACGAAAAGGGCAATATTGTGATATTAGAACTGCCGCAATATCGTCCTTGTCATGTTCATGATATTTAACTCATTCACTGCCAGTCATTATAGAAAATTTTTACATTTCCAATACTCACGTGATATTACATTCAATAATTATATATAAACCGAATCTACCAAATCACAGAATAGACTCCCTACGTTTTGTCCCGTCCCGTTCTTTTATAATTGACAGCAGAAAAATGTAGGTTTGCCAAAATACAGCCATTTCTCCCATGGACTCTGAAACTGTGTTTATTTCCTATAAAATGGGGCAATGATGTCATCTACCGGTGGTTGGGCATCAGTAAAGTTGTTTCCAAGTTTGATATTTACAGTGGAGCATGCTCAGATTCGCCCCCATTTAGCACCGCTCTAAAAAATACAATTGACAAGTATACTTGTCAAAGGCAGTGAATGTTAAAAGCAACACATCTGTTCAAAAAAAGTTGATTCGAATTCCATTTGTGCAGTTCTAGCACCCTCTGGTGGCTAGTTTTTTAGTGCAGTTTAATTTTCACAAGGCATGTTTTGGCCCTTCTATGTTTAAAATCGACGCTAATTGTCAGACGAAGGGGAACATAATTTGCTTGTGAATCGAGTCAATATGTGGACGAACGTCCATTAGCAAGTAAGCACCTCAATCTTATTAGAGATTATAGGTGGTTTATATGCATTGCTGTTATGTACAAAAGCACAATATTATGCTTTTTTTTTTTTTTTTTTACATTATTGTGACCTTTTTTTAAATATTGTCATCCTCCCCACAATATCGATAATATCGTATCGGAATGTTTCAATATAGTCAATATATTAATAGTTCACATTTTATTTCCTCCAAATTTGTTTCATACTTGGTAAAATGTACATTTGTTTCCAATTATATATATTTTTAACATGTAAAAAAAAAAAATCCAATAATAACAGTCAGCCTAATTGCTTCAAGATGTCCAAGAAAAAGGGGACGAGATGGTTCTTTGTGATACATAAGCTAACGTTGAGTTGATTTGCTTTCAAGGCATCTCCATCACATCGGCTTAATATTCATCCACAATGTCGTCAACTGCAGGCCGTATTTTTATTGCAAGCTGAGACCGGAGCTCGCGCTTGCATGATGGAAGGTGTTTAAAAAGGCAGCACGTCCACTGGGGGCCAAACTCGCCAGCAAACCCCCCGAGACGAGACAGTTCGGTGTTTTCCCTCAGCCTCACGCAGCCAAAAACATCATCCGAGCTGGTTGCGCTCAGCCATGCTTCATCTCCGCATCCTTAAAAGCAGAAATTAATGACAAGCACAAAGCGGCTCATTTATAATTGCTTCATTATACCGTCGCGTTCTCCTGACAATAATGGTGTCGCGAGTGTTTTTCTAATTATGTGGCATTTTTTTTTTTGTGCTCGTTATCAAGGACTTCAGGTAATTGTGGAGAAAATAATGACTGTCCGCTCCCGCCGTCTCTCATGGCTTGCACATCACAAACAAACTCGGCTTTTCAAGGAGGCTGTTGAGTTTCCTCTTCAAGCTTTTCAAGCGCAGCCGCTCATCGGCGTCTCCGATCGGCAACTTGAACTCGAGTCTTTAACCGAGGCGACGTTTATGACAGATCACAATCTCCAATCACAGCATTTTCAACTTCTAACATTTAATTAGGGACTTTGAGTTCATGTGTTATTACATAGTTATAATTGCTCATGAGAAAAGCAGAAACCCTTCTTGTATTTTTGAAATAGATTTAGCGACGCACTAAAATGACTTGCAGTCTGCTGTCCGACAATGGCTTCAAAAACTCAACAAAAATAATCTCAATAACACTAAGCAACTTTATTTCTCGATCAATGCACACGCTAATGATATCATAGGAAAATTTGCAGCGTTATCCTGCTTCAAATCGTTTGTTTTTGGATTGAATTCAGTTTGACGTCAACATACTTTCCAATGTGTTCTCATAAAAATGTTTACAATTGCACATTTGCAACTGCCGATTCATAATCTTCTGACCTTAATTGTCCTACAAATAATTTCCAATTTATTAGTAAATATTCTGTTAAAACTACTGGAGTACTAACTAGCAAAGTAACATCAGATGTATTACCAAATATACAAAAAAAACCTTCAGATGTTGTCCATCATCACTTTCATTTCATATTTTCAAAACAGCATCAATCAAGGTCACAAATCAGTTGCAAGAAATTGACTTATTTTTTTCTCTAATATGAAAAAGTGCAAAAGTGTATAAATTGGCCAGGCTGCAATTAGTTTGGGTTATTGTTAGATGTCGTGTTCTGTAACAAACACGAACTGTTGCACGGGCAAAGGAGACGTCCCGAACTAACAATTAGACGTAGGGACATTAGATATAGCTTTTGTTTTTGTAGTCTATTTGGATGCGAACTAGCAATCTCTAAGAAAATGTTGGCTTCGTCACTGTTTCAAAGCGGTTTGAGCAGGACACACAGAAAAAACATTCACACTCACACCGCGGGGAATTTAGAGCCTTCAATGATCCTGCCATGTTTTGGGAATGTGGGAGGAAGTTGGAATACCAAGAGAGAGAGAAAAAAAGCAAACATGAAAGAAGGGTGAGCTCGACATTCAAAATGATCTGGATCCCTTCAACTGAGAGGCAAAAGAAAAACCTTTTCCTCATCCCACGTTTACTCTCTTAACGTTTACAAAAAAAAAAACGACATTAGTTGTAAGTCCACCTGCCATGGAGCATCTCCAGTTTTAATTTGTCCATCCAATCCAATTGACAATATATCCAACTCCAGACTGTGAACATGCAAGTTGACTTGCAAATGGGATTTGCAACAGTGCGGATAACATAACTAATAATAATAACAATCATAATAATAATGCCATCTGAGCAGTGAGATTTCGTTCATTCGGTGCGAGGAAGGAAGATGAGTGATTTGCATTTAATAGCGACTGGGCTCCGCTCTTCCTTTTTCATGCAACATTGCCGGATATGACATTAGAATAATTAAAGAACAGCTTTGCTATTTGCTATCTTGTCTAATGGCAGCCAAACACTCTTATTTCTATTTGAAGAATGCATCCATGGGTGAAATAATCATGCAGTACTTCCCTCCAGGAATACCATTGTCATATTTATTTGGGAATATCAAAAGATGAAACGGAAAAACAGAAAAAAACAAAACCACTTACTCTTCATTTCCTCCTTTTTCCCTTTGTTTGTGAATTCTGCTGTTGCGGCATCCAGGAGCATTTCTGTCTGCAAAGCTCAGAGGCGGAATTAATGAGTTGCTAAGAGAAAGCTGCCAGTGTTGCGAGCTGCACATTTTAGTTTGCTCTGAACTTTGCTAATTATCAGGTAGGATGTAATTTTCTCTGTTCCCAAGAGGCGCCCGACGGAGAGCTCCAGCAACTGAAAGGAGGCAAACCAGGCGGAGCAGAAATAAAGGAGGAAACGTGGACTGCTGTGAGCAAATACTTTTCTTGCTTCTTCTTCTTCTTCTTGTACAGTGGAAGCTCCTGCGCTCGTTCGTACGCTTCCGATTTTCTGCAGAGAAACGTGCTCATCACTAAAGGGATGTTTGTTTTGGATCAAAAAGTTGGACTTCTTTTACGCTTGCTATGAGGAAGAATATGCACAACATCATTGACTTGAATACTGCTGAAAAACATGAATACTGCTGCAACAGATGATTTCTCTTTCAACCTGTTTCAACATGAAAAATGAAAGGTCACATACGTTCGGATACGTCCATGTTAGCGCTGTTAGCATTTAGCGCTGTTAGCATTTAGCGTGTGCTCCAGTTAGTGGCTAACTTTGTGCAGCCGCCACTCAAACGTCACCAACGTGGCTAACCAAGAAACGAGTACGAGAGTTGTTGGAACGAATGACTTTGGAAAGGCGGAAACGACTTCACTTTAGCGCTGACAGCTTTGCTGTGCTCATCATTTTTGAACAAATCAGGCTTACTCAAATGTGCCGATTTCGCCGGCAAAATGGCGACTGTGGTTGTGACGTCACCTCGCCTCATTGACCAAAATTTATGGGGATCATTTCGAGAGAAAAATAGTTGACGTTTAATTAAGCACAATTGTACTGAGCCCACCAGGGGACATCACGGAAATATTTTAGATTGCAATAGAACGCAATTCTATTGCATTATATTGCAATACTTTGCGTTACATTGAAATCATTTTCAATATAACGCAAAATTATTGCATTTTAGCACGATACATTTTTCCAAAAATATTGCGAAAAATTGTAAATTATTTGCCAGAGACTGAGAGATTCCAATTCCGGGTCATTAGCAACGAGCTTGGCTATAGAAGACAATTGTTTTGTTCATTAGGGTTAGGATTAGGACAAAATATTAAGAACACCTAAATCATTTGGCTGTCGTCACAAGAACCGATACTTTGGTGCCAAGTCGATGCCAAGATTCTCAAAATGATATGAGCGTCTAATGACGTCACGTGACTACCCTCCCGCTGCTACAATAATAAGGAAGTGGATATAGGCGACTATGGTTTTCAATTATTGGTATGGAATTATTGAGAATGGCTTTTGTAATTATTGTATGTATGTGTGTGTGTATACATATATATATATATATATATGTATGTATGTATGTAAGCATGCGGGTTCTTCTACCTTTTGCATCCAAGCGTGTGTGAGCAGTGCCAGCGAGTATGTTGAGCCGCCTTCGATCCCGCATGCATCACATTACAATTGTGAAGTGTCTCTGACGAAAGAGGAGCTTGAATTGCTGCTGACCTGAGTGAGCAAAAATGACACCGATTCAGACAAATCGAGCAATGAGCCAAGCAGGAAAACAAGACGGATGCTTGAAGTGGCAGCACATCTGCACGAGGCCGCCCTCTCTCGCTTTCTCGCTCGCTCGCTCTCTCTGTCAGTGCGTGTCGCCGGCGCTCTCAAACTTGTGACATTTTCCCAAGATAGCAGCCATCTAAAGCCGATCGGCTGCACACGTAATCGGCCTGCAAACAGACATTTAAAAGACTGTGGCTGTGAAAAACTCACTTGATGCATCTGCGGCATCAATTTGCAGACTTTTCTCGCTCTTTCCTAAAACGGCAACAAAAGTCTTACTTGTTGAAATCTTTGCAAACTCTTTGTGGGTGGGAGCACGGCCACGGTTGGAGCGTCTAACGTGCATTGAGAAGAGTCGACTTCTTCCTCCGAGCTTAATTGTCCCACAGAGACTCGCGGAATTGGATCCTAAGTGGACTCGCAGCTTCTCTCGTCAGCCTCAAGACCCGAGCGGGGCAACGGGAGACTCGTGATTCGGTCCCGTCTCCATTTCATCACGTTCACGGGCGGCTCCAGCGTTCGGCTTTATTAACCCCCCTAAGCGCGGAGTACCTCAGGGAGGTCAGACGCCGGTCGTTAAAAATCTATTGTGACTTGTCTGAAAAATGAATAAACGAGCACATTATTTCTCTGCTTCCACAGCCCCGTTTGTCTAATCAAGTGCCAGAGCAGCCAGAGTCAACCGGGGTTGACGTGCACATTTTATTGAAGTTTTTGCCCGTCAGAGGAGTTTAAAGGCGTAATGAACACGGGACTGGTGATTTGAAATATAATCCCATTACACTGATGAAATTACAACCACGCAGAGAGTTCACAAATCACGCTCATTGTTTTCTATCACGAGCGACGCCCCTGCCGAGGTTGCGGCGCGAGGAGAAGGCCAGCCCAGGAATGAATAGTGACAGGTCTGGAAAAGGAAGGCAAGTGCGGCACCGCTCGGCCTGAGGCGTCGACCTGCGCCGGGGGAGGCCAAGGAGCTTGCGTGCCGCTGTCAAGCAACCGCCAATTTGGTGGGTTCGCCGCAAAAGGAAAGACAACAAGGAAAGCGCATTCCGATGACAATTTCAAATCATTTCCATCGTGTCGTGAATGCCGGCTTCAAGTTGCGCTTGGTGAAAAGTCATCATCCGCAAAAGAGCTCTTCCGAGTCCAAACAAAGTTGCTCGTCTTGCTTTGATTCGTATTCTCATCGTTTGTTCTTAGTAAAGCAAAAATATTGCTGGCGTTGGATGGAATCCTTGCGACTGACCAATAGCATCAATTTGGCAAAATTCGATTGAGCACATTTGGACATAGAAGGTTTTCACCTTTTACATTTTCATACTCTTATGGCTGCATCTTTTAGTCATTGATACAATAATTCATAAAATTGAGTTCCAATTCAAAAAAAGACGTACTGTACTGTATTAAACGAGTGTGATATTGAGTTGTGTTTTTCTGCCACTACATGAAATAATTGCATTTGTAATACGTAGCTCAGTGTTTTTTTTCTTATCTAATCTTTAACGCCAAGTCAATTCTGCACATTTTTAAAATCGGAAAATACAACTTGACCTTCAAATATATGCATGATTAGTTATGAAATTACTTACTGCTAAATTTTGACGTGGACTTTTGGTTGCGACTGGAATTTCCCCATTACAACCTTTCCAAGTAAGCGGTGCTCATTAATTGTGTTAAAGGAACTTCAAATGAACGCAAAATTAAAACACTCATTTTGACACCCCTCATCATTATTATTATGATTCTGTAGTGTATTTATAGAAGGGCGCACCCCATATTTACAAGCTCCTTTTTTGCCACAGCTGCTTTTATGAGGGTTATCTTGCTCTGCCTCACTGTTTGTCGCAAGTTTACATGACTGACAAGCTGCAATGTTCCAACACTGGCTCAAGGGAAGAAATATAGAACAGTGATTCAGACTAATTCTAAAGTGAAAAAAAGTCTGATATTTATTACAACACCGCAATAAAGATTGTTTTAAACAAGGGAGCGTCAAAAAAGTGTGGAGTGACGAGTTTTGCTGGCTGCTGGTTTCAAGATTGAGTGCTTTTGATTTTGCCTCGCTTGGTTGGCTATTAAGGCATTTTGGGGGGGTTATGATATTAAATCAGCTGTTGCGCATGTCATGTGTGCCAAACTTTTGGTAAACTTCAAAAAAATCATGTTTTTGCATCCCACTCCTGCAATTGGTGAGTCATCTGAGCGAATCGCGATTGATTGTGCTGGCCCACTTCCTCCAATCAGGATTCGTTGACCCTCACGTGCGCTGCTTCACACTTGCCCGAAGCTATTTGGTTCCGCGCAATTACCGCTCGGGCTGTTTGGACTGCCCGGGGCCGTTCAAACTGACCAGGGACAAACTTTATCTTGTGTGTTTTTGCTCAGGTGTTCCAGCAGCTGTCAGTCAAGCACTCAAGTCGGTCTGCGAATCACGTTGAATCGCAAGGAGCCCTCGAAAGGTTTCACCAGAGACTCACGTCCAAGTTTCAAAGCGCACGGAAAGCGGCGCAAATGATGATGAAACTTCCTGTTGTTCTGCTGTAAGAGAAGCGACCCAAGAGACGTCCGCTTTCAGCTTGTGATTCACAACTCGGGGGTGAGAAGAAATCAAGGCACCGAGCGAGTCTGAGTCTTCCGCCCCCCCGGAGACAAACTGTCGTCTTTTGGCCAATTCCCGGTTCTGCTTTGTATGCTCAATTCACATGTTGTATTAATGAGTGCGATGATGTGCTTAGCGATTCATATTCCAAGCTCAAGACCTGGATGAAATTTGCTCACGTCATTTTTTGACACTCAATTTGATAAATATCTTCACAAAGAAGCTACAATAAGATTGTCCACAATGAACCAAGAAGGAGCCTGCTAACTAACGAGTCACATTGATGATCAATTACCACTTTGTCATTTTTGCTGATGGTGTTTTGTTGGTTGACCACTTCATTAATGAAATGCAAGCTGCTCATGTAAAATGCAAAGCATTTGTTTTTTTTCCAGTTGATTGTGTTCTACCTTTTGTAAAAAAAAAATAATAAAAAAATAAAAAATAATCCAACAGAGCAGGCTTGACAGGACCTTTTAGATTTTATGCTGCATGCCACTTTCTCGTCCAATTGCATATTAACATTTCGGAACGCATCAATGAGGTTTCACAAATACAAAGACTATTTATGATTTCCACATAATATTGTTAAGATTTTGGCCTATTGCTTGTAAAAAGTTGCAACTTGCTCAGGGCCAAATATCGGAGAAACTTTTTACGTTTGACTTTTCTCCAGCTTTAATTGGAGGCCTCACATGGCCCTTAAACAACATCATCTGATGCTAATAAGACTTAAGAAGTACATCTGGCTCTAAAATGCTTTCCATTCATAACACTAATGAACTGAGGCGTGCAGTCGAGATGGCCAAACTGCAGAGAAATGTACAGTACATTCCGGAGAATTCCCTTACGCTGCACACGAGCGCATAAAACATGTCTGAAGACAAGAACTGGTATCGGCTTATTTGTGTTTAATTGGAGTCTCCGAGAGATGCAAACTAGCGTTTAATGTCCTCCCCTGCTGTCCGACTACAAGTAGCATCAGTGTTGCCCCCCACTGATGCATCCATCATGAAAGAAATAACATGCAAGGCTACAAACAACCGCAATTTCCAACACATTTTATGACAAGTTTTCGATGCTAAATGCCACAGCGTCACATTTTACAGTTTTTCCTTTACTTTTGGCTAGTGAGAAGTAAAAATACTTGAAAAATGCACTTGATTTATTTTCTTTTATTTTCACATTTCAGTCTGATTAAGCAGTGACTCGACTCGGCCCAAATCCTGGCTGCATTTCCACCCACAGCATTTCCCATTTTTACAGTGCTGAGTAGGCAAAAGGTCAGCCATCTTAAAGGGATTTATGGTGTTATCCTGAAGTCATCAGTCCTGGAATGTTGACTTCTGTCGGACTTAATAGAAAACCAACAGGTAAAAGCAGAGAGGCAGGTTGCATTAATATGATCCATTGCATTATTTGGAAGGCGACTATTTGATGAAATGCAGACAAATTCCTCCAAAACAAACTGAGATGATCCTGGAAATCATAAACGTGGACTCCTGCCCTAAATTATGTTGACAACGGGTAATGCACATTTACCTTTAAAAGTTCAGACTGTATCATAAACAGCATTTCTTTCTGTGTTGGTTAGTTAGTGATTGATTTGAAAAATTTAACGAAGTTAAATTGCAAGTTAGTTTATTAGTTACTTTCAGCAGACGTCAAAAACTATAAAAACGATAACTGGTTTGACCAATTCTTTATTGGAGGTGCATTTGTAACAATCAATAACGTTTTTGTTTTTTTTTTATTAATAAAAAATAAAATAAAAATAAAAACAGCATTTTGTTTTAACATGAACAATGCTTTCATATAAATAATGAGTCTTTTTGGATATCATTGAAATAAATGGTCTACTTGTTTTATTAAAAAAAAAAAAAAAAGGCTTTCTATACATCACTTAACATAAATAAATTTTTGGGTGGAATTCTTATTTAGTCTTATTTGTGGGTTTGAACTTTGTGTTGTCACCAAGTAATGCATTTGATACTTGAATAGTAACACTAGATTACTAGTTACTCGAAATGGCAGCCATTATTGAATAGTGTATTACTCGCATCTCTGTTCGTGAATGATTGACTTAGTTAGTTAGTTAGCTAGCTAGCTAACAATGTCATTGGTAACAAACAAACAATAAATAAATAGATTAAAAACAAGGTTTGCCTCAATCATTGTTGCATTAAGGAACCCTGTTTTAGTTGCTGTTCTTATTGACTAAGTATGTCCACGAACCAGAAAACAAAACATTCATTGAAAGTGATTTCGTTGACAGTTTTCACTTCGTTTTTCCTCAGTGCCCCACCCAGTCTGTTTTCTTGGCAAATGTTTAACGACGAGGCTTTGATTACAGCTCATCCTGTAAACATGAAAACAGATTCAATAAAGAACACTTACTTTTCCCTGGGCCCTAGAAAACAGTTTTTGTCATCGGCTGTCCACACTCATCTGAGCTCGGGGCCGAAGCTGGCGGCTTTATTCAAGCTGACAGAAGAGAAGCGGCGACTCTTTCTCCTGGCAGCCCGGAACACACCGCGTTGACGCTCTCCTCTGAAGTGCCACATTAATTCTAATAAAGCGCCGCCTTACGAGGGCCCGTAAAGACCCCACCAGGACCGCTCGGGGTGGGGGTGGGGGTGGCCAGACACCAGAGTATAAATGCCAGGCTTAATGAAGGGAGGCAGTGGTGGCGCAGGTGGCGCGCCAGTGCAGGTGGAAGCTCTCGCCCCGAGGCTCCTTGGGCGAGTCCGCTGCCACCTCCGCTCCGCTCCGCTCCGCTCCGCTCCGGGGGGCACAGCAGCAGAAATTGCATTTCAATGACCAGATACACTTTGACCGTCTTACTTGTTGTCAACTGCAAAGCTGCAAACAGCAACAGCAACCTTTTGTTCATGCTTGGCTGTCGCTATTCAACTCATTTTTGGGATGGGAAAAGGCCATTTTGACTTAACTGCGGGGGAGGCATCCATCCGGCCCAAATCCGAAGCTGGATCTGCCTGTTTTCTCTTTCCTCAACCTCACCTTCTTCCTCTTCCCGATTAAACTTTTGACATTTGAAATCATTCTTGACCGTGATAAAGGTAGAGAACGTCTTCCATGTCCAGAACCGTTGCGAAATGTGTTCCTCCACTGTGGATTGTCATCAAAACATTCGAGCAAAACTTTTGTTTGGATTTTGCACAAAAAGTTCATTCGTGAAAAAAGGTTGTAGCTGTCCCTCAGCTCAATGAACCCTTTCAAACAGGCGCTTCGCTTTATTTGCATCTTGGTGCAGTCAGACATCGCGTTCGCCGCCATCACGCACAATATCACTTCCGAGATCAGATACAGTGAAGCATAGCAACTGCTAATGTTTTTAGAATCATAATTACCTTGCTCGCTTGCCAAGGATGACAAACTAAGATTCAAAGCTGTTTCGTTTTTGTGAAGGTAACATTTCAAGATCGGACCGTGAGAGGAAAGCAAAGAACATTTGTACCTTTTTGTCACGTTAATAGACCCTTCCAGCTGACATCACCGCTCACCCTCTTGACGGACAAACAAACCGTAAAAAGACACGAAGGGAGCAGCGTTTTCGTCTAAACATGACAAATGTACCAAAAGACGTTTTTTTTTTTTTAAATTATTATTATAATAATTATTATTATGGGCCCTGCCCTGCACCTTCAGAAGTAAAGAATGTTGTAACAATCATACACTAAATAAAGCCACGGGTCCATCTCAACCATTCTTTGATCCATGACTTTCTTGTTCCGTAGTCCAAGACCTTCCAAATGAGCTACCGCCACCGTGACAGCATAACTGGGGTGACAGGGCAGGCAGCAGGGGTCCGCTTATTGCAAAAAGACAGTTAGCCTACCTACCAATTAAATGCAGCCCACTTTCTACTGTTCATGCTGTTCTTTTATGAGCAATACTGGATTGGATTGTCATGACCAGGAAGTGTGAGCTGGCTTCCCAAGTCACATCTATGCTCTTTAGAATAGTTTCTTCTCTTTGTCCGCTCCCCTTCTGTGGTTCCCTCTAGTACAACAATGAGGTTTATAAGAGGGGATACCTCCAGCATTACGGGGGAAAAAAAAAAAAAAAAAAAATGCTTCTTAGATGCTTCAGCTCACATTTGTCTTCTCACTGTCATGGCGGTGGAATGCAGATAAAAATGTGATATATGTATATTGGTATACAGTATATTGGTATATCCCCCACCTACTGCCCAGAGCTAGCTGAGATAGGCTCCAGCACCCCCCGCGACCCGTGTGAGAAATAAGCGGTCAAGAAAATGGATGGATGTTTCAATTCCAAATGTTAACACCTTCACTGTCATGTTCTTGTGTCTCGTTCTTGTCTTTGTATTTCTGAGAAGTCCTCAGTTCCTTATTGGACTCTATAGACATCTACAATATTACATGAATACTTTTGATGTATATTGATTTTTTTTTTGGTAGTGATTTTATGCATTTTTAAACACGCTTGTTTTAATAATAGGCTTTGGTTAAAACTGGACAGATCGTCTCTTGAGCAAATGTTTCAGCTATTTCTATACCCAGTAAACTATCAAGTATTTTTGGAAGCTTTGTGTTGACTAAAGAGAAACGACTGTTGGGGCTGTCAAATATAAAGGACGCCGCGCTTGCCACTTGTAAATTCATCTTTTCACTTTGCTTACTCACCCATAGAAAGGACAGGCTCTTATTTTCTCTCTTATTCCGATTTCCTCTTTCTTCCCCCTGCATGCCACCCAGCCAGCTTGCCAGCCGGGCGATGAACACATTGTGGGGCCTCAGGGCAACGCTGTGGCCAACCTGCACTGTGTTCACATGGCTGCGCAGACAGCGAGTGAGGAAAACTGGCACGCTGAAACCAAACAGGTGTCGGATTTGCAGGCGGGAGCTCTGAAGGCTGAATTTATAATACAAGTCAATGTGTTTTTGAAATGGGGGGCGGGAGACCAGTCCTGCCTGGCAAACATTCACATTTTGTTTTGGTTTATCTGATATGCCAGAAGAATGTACTTCTTTTGTTTCATGGTGTCCTAACAGTTACTTTGCACACTTAGTCATAAATCTCAATTTTTCAATATGGTAGTTACAGTAAATTTGTATTTTTTTTTTATTTTATTTTATTTTATCCTCTACCCTAATACTCTGGATTAAAGGATTATACAAATTGTTCACCTAGATGATGGTGTTGATGTACCACATGATTTGAATATTGTTTATAAAACTTGTGAGACAAGGCTGTGGATTGAAATATTTTGAGTTGATGTCTGCTGCATCTCCTGTTCTTCAATAAAGTTGAACATACCACACAATCCCTTAAGATTTTATGTTTTCATGCTGGCAACAACATAAAAAAAAAATCATTCCAAATATACTGCTCGTGACCTCACTGGTAAATTTGAACGTCGACGAATGCAAAGTTGGACAAACATGAAACGAATTGCGATGAAAAGTGTTCTGCTTGTTTTCAGGGGCACAAGTCGGTCAACATTTGATTGAGTGGCCAATTTTTCACAGCGATTGACCATAATGACGTGTGTGCTTTTGTTCTCGCAACATTAACATCACCATTAATAATATTTGATGGGCACGTTCTCTGCCTTATTGATGCGTTCTGCGTTGTGTTGTGAGAAACATGCCAAGACAAGTTTGTAAATATAACAATGTGTCACTCAGTGTTTGCTGCCACATTCAATTTGGTGTATTAAAAATAAACATGTTATGAAGATCTCTTCCTTTGTAAGTGCAAGGATTGTTCATTTCTACTGAGCATATTTATGCGTGCTTGACTTTTGCTCCATGTGGGATTGGCACGTCTGTCGTGATTGTTTATGATATGATGTAGTAAAATGACTCCAGCCTTAAATACAGTCAGAAACCTCACACGGATTCCGATTCTTATGTTGCGTTGACTTTATTAAGATTCATTAAAGCCTTTAAATGACATTGAGTTTGTGTTTTGAATAGACATTAGTGCATAGTGCTCTCAATTTCAATTAGTATACATTATCATAAAGCCTCATTATGATACGTATATGCCACGTGAAGAATGGAATTAGGACCAAAATGCAGAAAATGCATCTTTATAGACAAAAAGTAACAACGAGAGCGGTGCTGGATTCATTCGGATGACCTCCAAGTAAACACTTGACGGAGAAACATCAAAATACTGACAAACATGTCATTCAGTAAGCTTTAGATTATTCTTGATGACACAACAAAGGCTTATGTCACAAAATAAGAGTCAGAATTACAGTACGTAAAATACAGGACCTTAGAGTGACAATTACAGGAACATAGTAACTGCATAGCAACTGACAACTTCATCATCACAAGAGACATACATGGCAACTATGACCCCTATGACCCAACCCCAAAACAGTCTCGGATGACCCAATGAGCCAACCCAAAACAGCAGAGTAAGAAAATATTGGAACAAATGACTTTTCTTTTCAGAGGTTTCCAATACTCAATACTGTACAACATCCCACGTCAGTGAGTTTTTCCTACACAGAGTTGTGATCAGGGAATCTGGACAAACACTATTGTTACCGTCCAACATGTATTATCAGTAGAAAACAACAGAAAACGGTTTGTGCTGTCTCAACTTGAAGTGACATCACTTTCACTTTGATATCATTTGCAGAAACAGGTTACTTATTTTATTCATACAAAGGACATTTAGGCCTGTTTTAGGGTACTTTTACTTCAAACAAATCCTCTTAGAACCTGCTATGAATGCAATAAACACGCACAATAAAATGCATCAGCATCATCAATACTCAGTCAAAAACCTTTCTTTCTGATTTTTCCTATTGGTCATGAGCAGCGAGCTTTCCTTCATGTTCCTTACTCAGCAGCAAGAAGCTGTTCATTTCTGGCTCCATGTGCTGCTTGATCACCAAAATTCAAAGGCGAATTATTGAGGGGAATTTCATGCCACAGAAGGATAATGATGATGATGATGATGATGATGATGATGATGTGGATGGATGGCTGATGCCACATCAAATTCAGTGGATGTCAGTAAATTGGAACATATGTTACTTAAACTATAACATCATGATAATTCTCCTCCAAGATGGCTCATAAAACTGGAATTTATTAGCCTAAATCGAGGGGGATGATAACATAGATAATTTTTAATGGAAGGTTAATGCAAGAATCAAAAGATAAAAATGGACCCCATGGCCTTGTATGGGCTATATTCTGCAGTGCGGCTCAAATCTGGAGAATTTTCATGCGCAGGGGGGCGTTCTCCTTTCATTACATTTAATAGCTTCTTGCATAAAAATATACGGATCCTTTTCATGGCTAATAACATCTTTACATGATAAGCACATTGGAGATCTTGAGAATCTTCCCTCCTCCCCAGCCAAGTGAGCCATACCTCCGCCCAGCAGGCTCCTGGAAAGCTCATCTCATCTCCATTCCCACACATGCGCTTTGAAAATAGGCCACACTGCACAAAACACCACTTTTCACCATTCTAATAAATGGGAGCCTGTCTGGGCGTAATTAATGGAATCCGAGCACTTTTGTCAGATCCGCGCTGGCGAGTCATTTATATCTGTGCCAGTGCGCGTATGCTGACTGTCTTTTGACTGTCAACGGCATTTCTATGACATGTTTACCGGCTAAGATCTGACCTTCTTAATCCTCCTCGTTATTAATACGATAAAGCCGATGTCGAGGAACAATGAATCAAACCCGCTCCCTGACTCTCTTTTATTTATTTATTTCTTTCTTTTTTTTTTTTTTTTTTTTTTACCTTTCATACATATTAATTAGACGGCGCTGCCAAGGGCTGAGGAGTACATTAGCATGTACTGTACGTCCCAGTGCAGACGTATAAGTCGAAAAAGCAGAGCTGTCGTGGCCCTGCAGCGTGAGCGACTTCCCCTGGATTAGACGCACGACGCTGAGTGGCAGCAACTTGAACATGACGGAGCAGCGATACACTTTCTTGTCCACACAATTATCGCTGTCCTACTTTTAAAGCTCATTCTACGCGCAACCCCCCAGGTTGTATGGGAAGCATCCTGGTGGGGGGCGTCAGTGGAGGGTGTCAGTCACACGAGGACCAGACTGCCCCGGAGCAAAGCTGCCGGTCCCTTTTCTCACAAGGAGGGGTGGAGGTGGGAGGGTGGGGGTGGGGGGCGTCGAGTGCTGGATGATTGAAATAGAACTGGAGATGTAGGACACATAAATAAAGTGGTTTTGTTTTGTTTTTTTCTCTTCCTGAAATACATTTCCCTCGCCTCACATTTACATAATACTGCACCGTGCACTTCCTCGATCAGCCTCAAGGTTTATGGAGTCACGTGGCCGTGCATGTAACAGCGACATAGCGACCTTCAAAATATTAGCTGGAACCCAAATCATCCGATTTTCTGAAAAATAAATACATCATTATTTGCATGTCTGGAATACAAAAAAAATGAGTCCAAAATAAGTCAATTGTATCACACATATAGCGATGAAATGTTAGGGATGTTATTGATGCATCCATTTGACAGTATAATGTGCTTGTAGCTGGCTAACCCGAACGCTTCCCGCAATTGAGTTATCACATGAAATGACTTGATAGGGGCCACTTGCAGTCGCTAAGTTTCAAATGTAAATGTTGAGAAATCATAGAAAGTAGAACTGCGTTATGATGATATAAAAGGAGAACACTCGATCTTCTGTCCAATGAAAATGACTCCATTTCCGTGCTGACACTATTTTGCTGAAAGAAATATCAAATTTGCAATTCATACAACTAATCTAACTCCATATAATTGCTAACAGGCTTGTTTTTGTCATACCGGAACTAGAACCACTTCCTGCTTCCGTGTCTAAGAAATGTGGTCCTACTCGCCTAATGCTGGTCAGACCCAACGCAAGCTGAGCTTTGAATCTTTGAATGCGGGACACAGCTCGCTTCCAATAGCTGTCAGGCTGTGCAAAAAAGGTTGGATAATGGCGAGTTTATTGACTTGTTGAGCACTGTTGAACTCTGACCCACGATAGCATGTAGCATAAGCTAAACTAGCGATTACATTTGTTATATATAGTTCCTTTGATTTTCAGCAAAATGATATTGTCCCAGTTATTTATTTGGAAAATCTGGTCAACCTAGCGATGAGAGAAATAAGCGATTAGCAGTTTGGTGACTTCGACGTAGTCAAATATAGTCGGTTCAAGACGTACCAGGCTACAGCCCCACCCCTACATACATACAAACAAACAAAGGCATGGCCGCCTGTACAAGCTTGCTGAACGACACCCGGCCCACGCGTGAGGGAACGGGAAGGATTTGAAACAGATGGCAATGGCGGTGTACCATCAGCACAACAGAGGGGGACTCAAGATGGCCATGGGCCCCCTCGTTCAGGGAGATGCCTGATCATCCCGCAGTGATACGCTTTGAACAACAAGCAACCCCCAGCCTCAATCGTCTCTACACATTCAAATGGAGGCTAGATAAGCCAAACTGGATCTCAATGAGGAAATACGCCACAAAAGGGGAACGAACCAAGTCAAATTGAAGAAGATGGTGCACGAGCTGCTTAACCTGGCCTGTGCTTGGATATGAATGATGTTGCGCTATATGAGCAGCTTGGAATACAACCTTCAACAGCCTCACCGTGCAATGCGAGCATCACGTACCAACTCGGTGCTCAGCTTTGTAACGATATGCAGAATAAACACACATCAAGACGTCACCATTCACTCATCGTACGTCTGCACACTTTGCTACCTTTCACTGCATTCTTTTGCTTGGAGATGGATTCGAAATGACTTGCGTGATGCTAGCATTGTGTGTTGCATAGTTCAGAACACGGGCTACTGACAGAAGAGGAACAAAATACCAAGAGTCATGTTTCTTTGCAAGTCGAAATGAATAAAAACAGTACGTCAAGAGCTGGAAAAATGGTTTCCTCTAATGGATTCTCCACAGAAAACAGCTTTTAGACAATCAATCTTTCCTTTCAAAGCCCAATTATTGAAGTAATTGTTCCTCACAACTGCCACAGGAATTTGTCCTCTGAATGTACTCAAAGTAAACATCTTTTGTCACTTGCAAAATGGCTCGTACCACTTTGCCACCGTTCACTTAACAACTTAACATCCCTTTTTACATTTATCAACTTATCCATTCTGCACACGTCAAACCACAGCACACATTCACGTGCGCACGCATGCAATGTCAATCAGGCGTTTGAAGTTTATCTGCCAATACAGTATTTGAACTTCCTGATTCAATTACTTTTTCATTTAATTACAGTTACACAAACGGACAAAATCTGTCTACTAGGAAATATTGCTTGAAAACAGTGGGAGAAAATGAACGTCTTTTATTGTGTCAAAAAGCAAAGTGCGCATCTCGAATTCAAGGTGCATTGTGGGTAGGCGAAACTACCAAACGGTCATTGAAATGGAATCGGCTCTGATAGAAACGTTTCAACCACTGGAAAGTTGCTGTTTTTTATGAACATGCGTCGCATTTGGTTTACTGACATCGGGGAAGTTGACTTGCAAGCTTTCAAGTGTTACGCAAAGATTGTCACCATTCTAATCTCCGCCATTCAAATTCATAGGATAGTTGGTAGCCTCGTTTTTTTCGTTTTTTCCCCTCGCGCATGCGCAAACGTAACGCGCACTTTGCTTATTCGAATAATAATTGCGAGAGTTGTTTACTGTAAATGATCATATTCCTACGTACATGACTCTCCAATAAATGACAATTATTCATCACTGTCATTTATTAATAATAATAATACAATACTGACTATCTTTCCTTATTATTTTTGAAAAATCTAAATAAAATATCACTATATATACCAATCCACTTTTAAAAGTGTTTTCTTGCCGCAAATGACTCCAGCGACAACGACCTGTGCCAGATGTTTCAGATGTAACAAAGGAGATGTCAAAACCAAGCGGTGCACAAGCAGCATCATTTCAAGCAGCTCTTGCTCGTCTCAACTAAAGATTGTCCACTAAACTGTGGCAATCTTTTATGCCCCCCCCCCACAGCAACCCGTCCTCGCCACCCACACTCACACGGCAACCTCAACAATCCACTCGGAGCAGTTTACGCACATTTGATTGGGATACAACTCGCGTTATAAATCACAACAGATAAATCAAATAATTGCGCATGGTTTTGTCCTTGTCGTTCTGTCGTAATTAATCTGAGTGTAGCACACGCAGGTAAGTATTAATTGATTTTTATGAACGGTGTTGACAAATTATGGCTGTATGCATCATGGAAATTGCACATTAAAATCAACATTAACTTGCATGGTATAATAATGCTAAAATAAATATTTTGAGTCATAAATATGTCAGCCGCCTTTTTTGCCCTTCAATGGGTGACTTTGATTAAAAATTTTACATTTATTATCATCATCATTTTCTTTCTTTCTTTCTTTCATTTTTTAAAATAAAATGCTGACTTTGCGTAGTAGTAATCAACAATCAAATGCTTAATTACAGATTACGCATGTTTGATGATTTCCATTTTTTCCCAAGCAATGGGTGCTAAACTGCATGTTCTCTCGCACTAATAGATTGCTTGCACAGTTGACAACAGGTGTAAAAGTGATGAGTTTTGCATTTTAGGCAGCTCTGATGATTTTTACCATGGAACATTTGGGGAAGCACCGCAAGCAAATTTTCAGTGGTGAAATTGGAAGTGTTAGTGGAAGGCGAACAACAGTTACAGAAAATAATCGATTGCTTTGATAATTTGGGGCATGTCATGTTTTGTTTCAGAGTGTGCATAAACTTTCATAATTGGGTATGACAATCATCCAATAATATATCATCATCACAGCCCCACTTTGAACAAAAATGACATCACCATGAAAGGAAAGCATGTAAGTTGCTGCACACATTCTATTCATGTTTATTCTCCTGGCAGCTTGTGTGGGCCAATATTGATGTGTTCAGGTCAGTTACTATGGCAACCTGCACGCACAAACTGTGGACGAGATAAGGCCGGCAGCCGTGGCCTTGAGGGAGTCGTTAAGCATCTGTCTCTTGACTCCCCCCTTCAGTCTGTGCGTGGATGGGCGGGGGCCGCACATTCACAACAAAGGTGGGCTCACCCATGTTTGCTCTCCAAGGACTGACCGACAGCATGCTAAGCTAACTGCAGCAAACATTTTAGTTTGATCTGAATTGTGATTTGTAAGATGGAAAATGAAATAATGAAATGCAAGATTCAAGATTCAGGAAGCTGTACGTTATTTGCAACATCGCAGTCATGTTCTTGATATAAAGTAGGATGGGCGAGTACCCGGTATCGGGCCGATACCGGCCTCTTTTCAAGTACTCGAGTACCCGAGACGCCGACAAGTACAAGCGACCGATGCCTTGGGGGGGATTTGGACATCCGACTTGGCACTGGCCGGAGACCCAATGAAAACGGAAATGTTGCTCCACATGACAACATGAGAAAAGTTTCAACTAGCGTTACTTTTACAATGTACCGCCTGCTTATCAAATTATAGCGAGTAATGCCAACAACAGAGCTATATTAATAAAGGTTCTTAACACCCTCCTCATTTCTTGTTCAGCTGGAGAGGCTCCAGCTTTTTCTCCCGCCGAACAAATTAATCACTGTGAATACAGCAAACAGCGAGCGCCAGCTAACAAGAGGCCCCTGCTGCTTGACCACAGCATGTCAACGTCAATAACAACAACATTTACTGGACTCAAGTCTGCAACATAATGAGAAGAACAATTGCGTGGCCCGTCTCTCCTTCAGGTACGGCTACTGTGTGCCGGCGGGAAGCTCTCGTGTCGCCTTCCTGCTGCTCGGAGCAGAGCGTGGACACGGCGGTCCACCCGCCGCTTGGACGGGCCCAATGCAGCCCGGCCTTGCTTTGGGAAAAACTGATGATAAATAAATCAAAGTGCACTAAGCACTGCTTCCACATGGCAATCGCCTCCTTCATAGCGTCTGCACCTCATCAATCACGCCATTGTCTGCTTGAAAGGCGAGCCTTGTAAATGTCATATCCACTCAAAGCCAAGGAGAGGCGGAGCAGAATGCAGCTCGTTTTTTTCTTTTTAATTGGATAGTGTAATTAAAGTAAAAAAGCCTGCAAGGCTGCCTTTTGACAGGACAGATGAAGACCCCTTTTAATAGGGCTATGAAATGTATTTGTTAAAAGGATGAGGCAATATGTACTATATGATTGGGTGCCCTTATGTGTCATTCTTTTAATTTATGATTAAAATCGCAAAAAGGCAACTTGGTGGGGAATAAAAAAAAGTAACAACGATTGTAAAAAATGAGCTCACTTAATACCATTTCCCAACCCACTTATAGAATTTCTTGGAACCAAATGGTTGGAAAACGTTGCATATATTACGCGGACTAATCAGATGTATATATCAAACCATTTGTTCAGCAGCATTTGCGCAACATTCATCTTTGGGCCGAACGATTAAGAGAACTCGATTAAAGTAACAACAAAGAGAGGCCAAGCTGTAATATTGATTTCGTGCACCAACGGGATGCAGGTCACATTGCTAACTCACACGTGCTTTTAAATTCCATTCATTTCATTAGCCGCGTTCTTTCTTGATGTGCAACATTACGCAAACAGCATACGTAGAGATGCGGCGGTCGAAAGAAAACCACAAGCAACCGATGATGCGTTTCCACGTGTGACGTCATCAAAGTGCATTTGATTTGCACGTTTGGTGCCGATCACCCGGTGTGAGCGAGGTCTCTCCCGAGGGTCCCGCGACGGCCTCCTTGCGAAAGATCGATCGGACGGGGCTGCTGTGATAAATCAGCGCGCTCGAGTGATGTCTGTCATAAAGCTCCCACCATAGTCGCAGCTCTCAGCTTTATGGCACCGTTGAGTGTTATTGCAATCTTTTGATAGCTTTGCTTAATTTATCTGATTACAAGAGCGGCCCAAAGTACAAGCTGCAGTCAACCTTTCCTAAGTGTTGCATCAAATCACTTGCTGCGTTTTGGTATATAAACGGAGCCATCGTCGAGGCACGCTCGTGCTTCGCCCTGACTTAAGCCCCTCTTTCTTTTTCATGCTTACTTAGCAAATTATTGACGTCTACATGCGGCAATATTTCCAAGTTGACAGTATGAATGCGCAATGTGACACGGGACACGTGGAATGGAGCTGTGGAAAATGATCACATGACTCGGTGCTTGCTGTTTGCTCTCGGAACATTTTGTTTTTTTTTTATGACCTTCAACTTGTGAAGGTCAGGTTTTGATTGTTGTTGTTTCGCAAGATTACAGACTGCTTTTACTGAGGAAGTATGACTTGATCACAAACAACAAATAAAGGGGATGTTTCAGGAGCGTTTTTTTTTTTTTTTTTTTTCCCCTCAATTGATGATTCCTACTGACAAAAAATGCACCGCCAAAGCAGGAAGTGCGTATGAAAGTATGCAAACTGTTGTGCATCTAAATTACAGCCGTTTGGCCTAAGCAGCAGTGTGCTATTTTTTTTTTTCTTCAATTATACTAATTATTATCCCCGCCGGGAAATGAAAATTTCAGCCTGCTCTATACTGTTTTATTGCATGCATTACACCACACAAAGGAGCAATCAAGGGAGAGCTGGTCGCTCTGGCAAGTTTTGTGGCGGGTTCAGTTCAGTGCCTTGCTCAACGAAGCCTCGGCAGAACAGCCTCTTTCCAACATCCTCTTCATTCAGAGGAAGTCACGCCAAATGGGTTTGTGTTGTTCTCATTTCATCATATATTTTGTCACAAACACAGATTTTTATGTTGACATTTTTCTCACTTGAACCCTCCCCCTTCCTTTGGGGAGAAGTTTTGGATGTCTATGAATGATTAATATTTTGCATGTTAATCTACGCACCTGAAGCAAGGCTTTACAATAAGAATGTGACATAATTCACAAATCAACAACAAATCAACTTCTGACTTATTTTCAAACAATCAGACAAATAAATCCTGTCGACAGCTCATCATCTATTCGGAACTCAAGATGATCCAATTGATTGGTGAAGGTAACCACCTGATATAATCAAGATAATTCTGGGGCTAGTGAGATTAATTGGAGAAGGTCGAAAAATAAAGTTTATTTTATTTTATTTTTTTTAGCTTTTGTAATATATTTGAATTGTCTTCGGCTTTATCATCTCTCTGCTGGGGTGGCTCCGGATGTGCAACAAAATCTGCACAAACAACATAAAAGTGAAGCCTGCAGACCAAAGTGAATGAACACGTCTCCTAGCTGATGGTTTGAAATGAAACTGCATAAAGTGTTCTATCTACTGCACGCCAGTGTGAATTGTGCCGGAAAATCTATTTTGGAGGGATGGGCTTTTCAATTCCGAGCGAGAAGACTTGACTGCTGTCGTCACATCAATCAAAGTGGGACGGCTTTGCAACATAAGTGGAAGGTCCAGAGTTCACCAGTTAAAACAGGCAATATATATTTAAAAGAAAAAAAAAAATAGTGCAGGGAAGCAGCTGAGCTCAGGGCAGACTCTTGTTGGTCTCGGCTATCTCCGCCGTGGAGATGTTGGAGAAGTACCCCCTCCTGTATTAACTGAACTTCATTAATCTTCATGCCATCTTCTTTAACTAGTCATGTAGAACGGCTCAATAGAAAGCCGTATAATGGGGAAGGCCCGGTGCCAATTACGAGGTTAACATAGTGTTCAGCCCCAGTGCAACAAAGGAATGAGATGGAGGAGGAGAGCCGCCTTGCAGGGGAGATGCGCAGCATTCCAAATGACAAGAGCTTCAAAACGCTTCCAAAGTTCTTCCACTGATGTTTGACCTTTGAGAAAACTTCAATCTGGATCAGGTCAGTATGTAAAACGAAGAACATAAACGAGCAAGCCGCTCTTCTTCCAGTCTGGCATGTTTGCGCTGGATTTTCCATGACAACAATTCATTTCCTCAACGTGTGACGCCCTTTTAGGACAAACGCAAACCCTCAAAAATCAAGATGCAATCATGGAAAACGTCACTTTCTTCAACTCTTCAATATTTCCATTCAAATCCTTTGAGCAAACATTTTCATTCACAGCATTGTTGTCATTTTGCGTCTCCATACTCGTGTTTTTATTCCTTATCTGACTGCAGGGGACGTTTGCCACGCAAACCACTTGTCATGACTGCTGTCAGAACAAGTGTTAAACAGCACTTATTTAATTCCATGTGATTAAAATAGGACTGGGTCAGTTTGGGAAGAGGCCTTGAGGCTACGCTTTTATTTGGAGGACCGAGATTAAAGTCAAGTAAAATGGAAATGTCACACCGTCATGGAAGATGCTGCGGGAGTTGTGAGAAGGATAATATTATTGTGATGCGAAGTGATAATTCCGCCCTGTCCGCCCTCATTATCCGGCAGCCTTGTGCCTTTCTGGCTCGCAGCAGTTTGTGTGCGTGTGCGCGTGCGCGCTCGTGCCCTTTCCTTGCTCCGCACACTCACTGCACATTCGCATAACAGCAAACGTGGGGGGGGGGAAACAAAACAAAACAAAACAAAACATTTGGCTTTTTGTGTGTGCGTGTTATTGTCAAGGCATTGAAATTGGGGCGCACGTGTGTGTTTTGTTGTATGACGAAGTGAAAGGTGTGGCCATGCATGATGTTGCCTTTGCTCAAACTCAAGTACGCTCGGGATCAAACGTAGTTTCTCACCTTCGAACAAAAGGGGAAAAAAGGACTGGAAAGGAAAAGCTGGAATCCGGACCAGGCAGAGGAAGCGGCACAACAATTGCAAGCATCTCCAGATGCAACACAAAGACGACGATGCGCATTCATGCGCTCGCCGATAAGGCATATTTTTGTCTGGCCAGATAAGGCGGAGAAAGCAAACATATTACAGGGCTCAAAATTCTCTATCTATGAGAGCAATAATTCATCCATTCACGGCCTGTGTTTCCCCGGCCCATCTGCCTCATACATACATCAGCGCGCTGATAAAGATCGCAGACAACAATTGCGAACGCGCTGCCAATGGGACACTGCAGCCCCGATGAAATAACTTTGGTGGCTCGCTAAAATTGAAACGGCCGTGGGATGAAAGGGGACTTATCGGGCTTTATTAAAGGCTGCGCAGTATGATTTTAAGCTTTAGGGTGATGTACGCAATTTTAGATGAGATGTCCAGCCAAACTGCCAGGCGACTTAAACGGGAAAACAAAAATGGCCTCCTTTGACCTCTGTCAGTGGCTTTTCCGCCTACACACACATAGAGAAATATGGAGTACGTGCTTGTACTGGATAGAACTCTAAATTGTTTGAGGAAGAGTTACATTTTTTTTTTTTTTTTTTTTTTAAAGACTTTTAGATGTCAAACCAGAAGTTAAATTCATCAGCTTTTGGCTTCTTATTCGTGCAACTGTGTGGACCAAAATGGCTGCCGAATGACACAGGTTGAAGCTTCATTTTGTTAATATCAAAGTGGCATCACTGCTGTGGGTCCATATTGGATGCTGGACTGCATGTGTTTGGAATTTGTCCAATTATCCCATGTTTTGTGCGTCTTTGCATTGCAAAGTCTGATGCATTGCACTTGGTTACAGCTGCACTCATAAAGTTGAGTTGACTTGGAGTCATGCTATCTTGTGACAAACAATCTACTCGTGTATGTATAGTGTGATCATTAATCTGTGCATATTTATTCCCCGATTTTTGTTGTTTTTGTCAGATGTTTGTTGACGTCCATCTTTGCTGTCCCTTTATTGAAATGAGGGAATGTTCTTGTGAGTGCAGTCATAGTGCTTTCCATGTGTTAACAGCGATTTCTCTACCAATGAAACAATCCTTTTATTGTATGATTTGCCATTTCAGCGACATAAATATTATGCTAAGACCAAGGCTAAGGTTAACTTTAGGTTTAAGTTAATTTATGTTTAATATTACATTTTCAACCTGAGAAAGTATTTGGATTATCTAAAATAGCCGTTTCCACCTGTGAGTAAACTTTATTTATTTATTTTTTAAAGTTTTGCAATTAGCAACATTTGCCAAGATGAACTTTCAATGTTTTTGTGTTGTTGTTTTTTTTCCAAGTTTGGGACCCAGTTGTTTCCGCATTGACTTATATGCTTTCGTGTGATCCTGAAGTGTGATAGAATTGCTTTGTCACTGTTGTGTTCAATTTAAATGTCAAAGGACCCGCAGAGGAAGTCATCAAGTGGATTTCTCAGACGATTATCCGTCTTCCTGGCAGATTAACGACTAAAATGAGGACAAGGTTGGACAATCTACTGTCGTGATCAGTGCAACTGGCTGCATTTGAAAATGTCCCCTCTATCTCAGTGGCCTCAGTTTGAAACGCTCTTTAGTGTGGAACAACAAATAAACAGGGAAGTTTTTGGTGCTGCTGATAAATATAAAATACAGATGCGGTGTCATTCAATATAAAGCTATGGTGAGTGCATGGATGTTTCTTATCTCAAATGGATGAGAGACATCCAAAGTTTGAAGAGCAGTAGCTACTTGCTTGCTATGTGAAAAGTCACTTTTTGTGTGAAGCGTTCAGACACGACCTGCCTTCGTCTCCTCATCTCTTCCTTGAACGCATCTCGACAATTGGTGACCCCGACGAGATGTCTTCTAAGTCTTCCCGTCTGCTAATAGCCAACATTACAGTTAGGTGATTTCATTGACACATTCGGAAGACGGATCAACCGCTGTTCTTTCCTTGAAAGATTCCTCTAAACGCAGATTTGATTTCCATAAAAGCTGGCCAAGGACCCGAATGGAATGCAGCCATTGTCGTTGAACGCAGGAACGGGAATGTTGCGCGCAGCATGTCTGCAGCCCAATCACGGCCAATGAAGCAGCATACACGAATTAAAAGCACAGAACAATCGTAGAATAGAAAGCAGAAATGACACCCAAAGTGGCTGTTGATTTATAGCCATTGTGAGTTTGGTTCTGGGCTTCCATGTATATTAGTGCTACAAATCTGGGTCCATTTAGCAGGGAGATGCTCATACATACATCACCGACTCCTGCTCCAAGCCAAGGTCACTTCTTATTGCATCAATCTTCTCAGCAGAGGCTACTCGGCACAGCAGCAGCAGTTTTGTAACTGTCGCAGCTGTAATGGAATCTTTTTTCTTGCGCTTCATCTTTCTCTTATCACATGAAATATATATTCAACTTCTCCTCTTTCCTTCATTCTCCTGATTCTTTTTATTTTATCGGCAAAACATTCCCAGAAGCTCATTTTTTTTTTTTTTTTTTTTCAGCTCCATCTGCCACGCATTTTTATACTTTCAGCTCTCGAACCAGTGAGTCACTTTGGGGAAGAAATATACAGATACAATCAAATGGATATGTGTGATAACTGGTTGAATTTCAGCACTAATATAAACGTTTTGTTGAAATCCTCACGATTGTAAACATTCACATTGAGACACCAAAGTAGAAAACACGTCATCTGACCTCGCGCCCCTTTTAAAAGGTGAAAATGGACTTTTTGCGTGTGTTCCTGCCAGATTTGAATACGATGTGGTTAATGTGGCCTCCAGACTCATAAAGAAAAAGAGTTGCTGAATTGCCAAGTGCCAGTTGAAGACATTCATGCTGAGTCAGTTTTTATCCTGATTACTCAGGCTTCAGCCTCACGCCGTGCTTTAATAAATGAAGATATCATCAAATCAATCATTTGAAATAGCAGTGGAACATTTACAGCACATGAAGAAAAAAAAAAAAAAACACTTTTAATTGATGAACTTGACCTGCTTTTCCTTGATAACAAATTTCATTTGTTCCATAAAAATTATGCTCAAGTGACATTATTGGACGGGATCTTTATCACCTGCAGAGTAAATAAGAGTAATTTATGCTGTTTAATTTTGAGCACGGAATATGAATCATGGCTCTGTCATACATTAGCGAGCTCACATTGAGCAGAAAGCGAGCAGGCAAGCCGATTGCGTTGTTAAGGCAACAGGAACAGAGTTGTTCTCCGTGACTCTCCAGATGGGATGGAGGTGATAAACGACACCTAACACCTTGCACAGTCAAGTGTCCAACACTTTGGAATAAATCAAAAAGTATGCGTCATTAAAAATCAGATAAGATACAAAAACAGATTATATGTGCGAGTGAATAATACTGCTCGCAAATGATGTTAGAGTTCATGTTTTGATGCCCCTTTGTTTGTTCATAAACAGAATTATGTAAAAATAACTTAATTCATGAACTTATTCAACTGAATAACAATGCACATATTTAATTTGAAAGGTTCTGTTAATATTGCAAAAGTGATTCATGAATAATAAGTTACAAATCATAAAGACAATATGCATGAGGCACGTTTCCATGAAAGTGTTTGTCCAATTTTGAAACATTATTCTTAGACAGCAATTCTAATAAACGTCTTCTTTTTTCTTTGTTTCCAAATTATAATGCAAACTCCAAGTGACAATTTAGCCCCTTTGCACGATTGACCAACATGAACCGATCCCAGCAAAGTACACGGCGCTATAATAAGAAACTGTCAAGCCATATTGCGCTTAGATATGACACGATATAATGTCAATTATTAGCGACATAATTGAATCTGCGAAAGCTGATTCCAAACATAGGCGCGCTTTAGGTGAAGCCTCGCAGCGTATTGAAGCAGTCAAGAGCCGCCTGCAGGCTGAGAAGACCCTCAGCTCCTCTGTCAAAGAGGCAGCATCTGACAAATATCAGTCTGCGGTGACGGATACATGACAGCTGTCAATCATCTCGGAAGAACAGGAAAGCAGGGCGGCTCGCAAGTGTGGCTTTGACCTGTGAGGCCACCAGGAGACACACAATTTGGCACCTTTGATCGTAAACACTAGGATATCATGATACGATATTATCATGATATGAAGGTCACGATACCATAATTATCACAATATTGTGGGGAGGTTGGCGATATGAAAAAAGGTCACAATATTGTAAAAAATAAAAAATAAAAAAAAAATTCAATATTGTGCTTTTGTACATTAGAGCAACGAAAAATGTAAAAATATAAATATTATATCTAAAAATATTGAGGCACCTACTTGCTACTTGCAAGCACACACTGAGTTCCTCCACATATGGACTCGATTCCCAAGCATATTTCGTCCGCCTTCATCTGATCATTAGCGTGGATTTTAAACATAGGAGGGCTAAAACATGCTTTGTGAAATTAAACTGCACTAAAAAACTAACCACCAGGGAGTGCTCGAACTGCACAAATTTAAATCAACCGGACTTTTTTTTTTTAACAGATGTGCTGCTTTTAGAATCGTGACATGACGACGACGATATATTGTGGCAGTTTTACTATTGTGATATCATGATATTGCCAGCATTGTTACATCCCTAGTAAATACAGTATTATTATTTTAATTAAAAACAAAAATAGCTCGATCGCTATCTCTAGTACCTTTATGTAATCAATGCTAATTATACAGACAAAATGAAAATGTTTGAAATGTGTGGCTTTCACAATGTCGACCAATATTATGTAACGGGAGAGAATTTTTTTTTTGTTTTCCTTATTTGTCTACAATGAGACCATTTTCAGGGGCTCAAAACAATTTTTTTGTGTAACCTATTTAAATCAATTCCGAGAGTCATCACTTTAGTTAGAGTATAAATGCAAAACACTTCTGGTCCTAACTTGACATTCATCTAATTAATTAATTAATTGATTAATTGATTAATTAATGACTATATTAACTAGGACACATTTTTATTCTTGGATGTGTTCACATGCATTGATCTACTTATTCATTGACAAGTGTATTTTTTTTTGGTGAAGAGCCGTCTGCATAATTGAAAATGTTTTTCTCTTGCAGTCCGTGATGACTCTCGGCTGTTTGAAAACAGGTTGCTGCTCACCTAGTCACAACACCCTAGCTCTGCCCTCGATTGTGCTCTTAATAACGGCATCATCATTTTCCAGCGAGCATATCGTCGAGCAATTTCATGAACTTTAATTTGAAGATACGATGTTGAATACAAGTCATGATCAAACCAACATTTTAAAGACGCTATTTCCAAGTTTTCGTTCAAGTTCTCGTCCTTTTCCGTGGCTTAATGTCATCCAGGATGTTGTGCCATATTTAGATGAAAAAGGATGAATAAGGTTCTTCCTTTTTCATCTGATGTCGCAGAGCTTTATGAGTTCCTTCCATCCCTGATTTCAGAAGCCATTAGTGTTGTGCCTCTTGAGGGATGGAAGGCAAAGCCAGCGGCATCGTCACAGTCTTCCTACTCCAACTGCAAATGACGCGTTGTCAATAAGTATACTGATTATATTTGTTTTGTGCAGTGCGCTTAACAAGCTTTCTTATCCAAAAGACGTTGTGAAAAGCCAATAAGCATTCTTGATTATTTGTTCTGATGAGAGTCATTGAGGGGTTTATGTATTAGAGCGCCTCCGTTGTGCTCGACTTCCCCCATCTGCGGCGTGTTGCCGCAAAAACGAGGAGGAAGCCAATCAAAGTTTTGGAGCGCTCCACTCGGCCTCCATTTTCCGTCGGAGTGTTTCCGTTCCTACGTCAGCTGTCCTCCCAATTCAGCATTTATCTCCTCTGAACTGTCCTAACCTTTTCAAGCTTTCACTTATGACAGATTCCGGATCCCCGGGGCCAAGCATCAGAGGAAGTTAGCTCCAGGATGGTCGGCGCAACTGTCAGCAGAAGACGAGAGCCTACAACATGTCCCGGCACACTGATTGGCCTCCAAATCTCAACAAATTCCGACAGGTGGGAGGAGACTTTGACAGATGCAGCCTTGAAGAATCGAGGTGCTGATGTTTGAAACAGATTCTCTTCAACAAGTTTACATATAACAACAAAAAAATGTATTTACAGGATCAGTCCAAAGACCATTGATATTGGTTTACAATTTATCTACGCAAGTCTTACGACTTTGCTGGACAAAATAGCACAACGGTAAATTTTCTGGCGAAGAAGCTTTATAAGAACAAATGCATCGTTAATTTTGTTTTGCCATTTTTACACTGAACATTAAACATGTGGAAAAAGTATATCCAATACGTGATGTTACTTAACAGCCAAACTTAGCCAGGATGACACTTTTATCTGTTAGTATTGTTCTCCTAGTTGGAAACGCATACTTTTTATAGCACAGTTCATTGTTTGTGATTTTCAAGGCAAAGATGAAATATTGAAGGTTTCAAGTCAAATCCCTCGCCTCATCTTAGCGTCAGTGCACGGCAAGCTCAAGGCAAACCCAGAAAATATGAGATCTCCTCTCGGATTTGCGCATCCCTGCGGGAAAACGTCATTTCCGAGCGAGAGTCTTAAATGAGCAGTTGGGAAGCATTCTTGATTGACTGAAGCCGTACAGCTTGTCATGGAATCAGCCGGCTAACCGAGTCCGGGCTGCACGCACCTTGCCATTCATGCCATCTTGTTGTTGGAAAGCTGATGGACTAATGTGCTTTCTTTCCCCTCACAGATAACAATGTCGACGTTGTGCCCGACGGATCCGGAATCTGGACGTGCCGACTGCTTCAAACTCAACTCAACTCACAACACTATACGGGATTTGCATTACACCATTGTGTGTGTGTACGTTATTTTTATAGCCAAAGAATAAATAAAATACAAATAAGAATAAAGAAGAAACATACATTGTTTGGTTTTACCAATACAAAAAAATCACATTACCAAATTGAAGTTCCATTGTTGTAGAAGAGAAAAAAATGAGCCATAGAAGAAGTTGGTGAATTTAGGCTAACGGCTAACAAAGCATGTCACAACAGTCTGTGAGGTAGTGACAGAAATATTCTAAATGCGTTCTAAAAACAGTTGGGTCAGAACTAACCCAATTTAGGTCAAAAAGGAACCAACCCGCTACTTGTATCAATTGGAAGAAACTTAACGGGCCCTTTTTCATCATGCACATTGGGAGATTTTGCACACAAAAATGCGTCTCCTAAAGCTGGGTCTTTAACACATATTTCAGACTCAAGAAAAAACACTGTCCTTTTAAAAATCGAAATTTGGTCATTTTTAAACCCACTGTTTTGAGATTGTACAGTCTGAAAAGAGAATTGTTGAACCAATTTAAGAATACAAATGATAAAAATGGGTTCAATTGGTAACACAATCAAATTAAGTTAATCCAAAGTGTCACTGTCACTATCAAATAATTTTAGAATTGATTAATCTATTGATTGATTGATTTTATTTTGATGAAACACAGATGATAATCGCTCTTCTTTCAAGAAGGACTACAAAAATCAGTGAACAATTACTGTGCAAATGCTGAAATTAGAGGATTTGGACAATTTGAAATTAAAAATGGCTCCAAACAATTACTCGAGTATTAAAATAGTTGTTGATTAATTTGATAATTGATAACTTGTCGATGAACTTTGAAGTTTGAAGTTTATTGAACATATGCATATATACATATATAATTATATAAACACATAAACAAAGAAAGAAAGTTAAAAGTAAAAAATAAAAGAAACATCCAATAAATATCGATGTATATGTTCAAGGGAGTAGGAAGAAGTTGAAAACTTATCCAGTCCTACCCCTTATTCTTCATATCCTATCACTTATTTATAATAAATTACATTTTAATAAAATAAAATATAATCCTACTCGTATAAAAAAATAAAAATAAATAGAAAAATAAAAAATACACAATAGTAACACACATATATACAAATTTCATTACACTCATATCAATACATCAAAGAAAAATAAGTAAACGAATAAATCATTTCTACAATCTTCTTAACTCATATCTGATTTAAATAATAATATTGAACTTTACTTTTAAACATTTTTTTAAATTCAACAAGTGAATTACATCTTTTCAGGTCAGTTCCCAAGTTATTCCACAAATTAACTCCTTTAACGGAGACACACCTTTGCTTAATATTTGTTCTTGTTTTGGGTTTTTTGTATACACTTGTACCCCTTATCTCATAAGGACAGTTTCTAATTTCAAACAACTTTTGAGTACTGTGGCAGAGTAGATTATTGTATACTTTATACATTATTTGTGCTATTTTAAACTCAACCAAGTCATAAAATTTCATTGTATTTAATTTAATAAATAGTGGATGTGTTGATTCTGTATATTTTGATCTATTAATAATCCTTATGGCTCTTTTTTGCAATTTAAAAACAGTGTCGGTATTTGTTTTATATGTATTTCCCCAAATTTCCACACAATAGGTCAAATATGGTAATAATAATGTATTATATAATGTATATAGTGAATTCATATTCAGGGCCTCCTTGGTTTTATAGAGTATCCCTATGATTTTTGACATTTTCCTTTTAACATTTTCTTTGTGTGGTTTCCAACATAATTTATCATCAATAACTACTCCAAGGAATTTATTTTCATACACCCTTTCTATTTCAATTAAATTCACCATAATTTTAACTTGATGAGTGATTGGTCTAGTACCAAAAACTCTGAACTTGGTTTTATTTAAATTTAATGATAATTTATTCATATCAAACCAATTTTTTATTGTACTTAATTCATACTCCACAGTAGTCAGAAACTGCTTCAAGTTGTCTCCAGAACAGTCGAAAGTTGTATCATCCGCAAACAAGACACTCTTGAGTATTTTCGAGACACAACAGATATCATTCATATACAATATAAATAATTTAGGGCCCAGCACAGACCCCTGAGGAACTCCATGAGTAATCTTCAATTGTTTTGAATTTGTATTATTAAACTGCACATACTGATATCTATCATCCAAACTTTGACTGCTCTAAAGTGAATATATTAAGTTTAATTAATGATGAGTTCATTAAACTTTGGATTAACTTCATTCAATCGTGCGTTTGAAGCAATTTATTAAAGTTGGTCAACAATTCCGTTTGTAATCTTGGTTCAACACTTCTCTTTTTTTAGAGTGATACTGCAGACAAGAGTATTGGGGAAATTTGATCTTACTCCTCCTTTTGAATCCAACTTGTGACTTTTTTTTTACAAACTAAATATATTCCACGCGTGATGAATGAGCTCGTCTGTGATTCGCCGTTTGGACAGACATCGATATGGCACTTTTCCCGCTCTGTCTCGTGACAAGGCGTGACAATCGCGTTCCATTCCCCGCTTGAGATGGCCACCCTCATGTTCATGAGACGCAGAGAGGATGAAAAGTGACCATGAGGGTTTGGGAGTGGCCCAGGGGTTGAAGGGTGAGAAGTCGTGGCGGTGTTGCGGCGCAGCCGCACGTCTGCTTTGAGGAGAACGAGAGCTGACAGAGGCCACCTCGAGAGACTCTTCACTCTCCATCACGGCGCTCAGCGGAAGAGGCAGCGTCTGTCAGGGGTTCCCGATTCCTACAGAGCGCCCCGCACGCCGCGCCTCCCACCCTAAACACCTTTCGTCAGTTTCACAAAGCTCCTCGCGCTGCCAGAAGCCTCCAGACTCATTGGCAATGCATGACCAATCCCCGCATAACCCGCCCGACATCACCAGAGTTTAGTACTGGCAACATGACAGACACATCCAGAGGCCTCGTTTCCACACACTCGGCCATCATTAAGAGCATCTGATATGATCTTACGGAGCATCAAAGAGAACGTACCGTATGGTTGCATATCGCAAGTATCAAATCATCTTCGATTACATCTGGGCCGAATCCTAAACTAGAAAGACATATAAGATAAGACGTCTCGCTGTGGGAGGAGACCGCCCGCATCCCAACAGCCAATTTGACCTGCAAATAGAGATTCCTTCATCCCCCACCCCCCAATTTGCAAAAGGCCCATCAGTTTTCATTTGGCAAACTTTCTCTTTTTCCCTTCAAAATCGGGAGGGAGGAAACGCGAACGGAGAAGCGCCGAGCGCCATTCCAAGTTTTCGCCGCGCTACCCAATGCGGTTATCTCAGTGCGGTGTCAAGAACTCGATCTCTTTTTTTCTCTCCAGGTGACAGGCACAGACGAGAGATAAGATTGGAAAAGAATCCCACTCCACTGAGTAAATAAATAATCAATACTCATCTAAATGTAAATGAGAAAGTAGCCCCCTTTGATAGGAGGGTTTTTATCAACCAACCAATTTTCTACAGACACTCACTGGGCCTCAACCAAATCACCATCATTCAGCTCCCATGTAATGGATAAGAAAGGGGCTGGGGGGGGTGCATGGGTTTGGGGGAGGAAGGGTCATCTCGGATCACTTCAACAGCACCCAATCACCAAGTACTGTACGCATGTGCAACATTTCTTTGATCTGTTAAAAAATACACACTATTTGCTGCCACTCATCATTAGGACAGCAAATAATCGCATATTTACATGGAAACCTTTTAGAAAAGCTACATTCAGTTGTAAAGTTGCTTACACGTTATTTCTGCAAGGCGGGTTCTCATAGTTGAAATAACAACCAGAATTATTTGTACACGACAAAGCAAATGTGGCAAAATAGCAAATGCACTGAACAATTTATAGCTTACAGATTTCTTACAGAAATCTAAATGACAGGAACAGGTGAGTGCCGTATTGGGCCGAAACCAAGCCTTATCTCAATGTATGATACTTGCCAAGGTGGATGATGACACCAGTATCACTTTACGATCAGGAACTACAAATTACAAATAATAAGAATGGACAACTACCATTAATTTGATACAAACATTATTTTGGCATGTCAAAGGTCCTACTGTAAAATGATCTGGTCTTAATTTTATTTGATGTATCAAAAGTACTAGTGGTATGGATATTTGGTATCGGTGACTTCTCAAGTATTCGGTGCTGGTATCAGTCTGGAAAAAAAAAAAGCGGTATTGAACCTCCATATGATTTATTATGATGGAGTTCTCGACTTGAGGTTTTCTGGTTGCTTTTATTTTCTTATTGTTGTTCATTGTTCAAAATTGATCTTATTTTGCCTGATGCACAATTTCACTTTTTAATATGCATGATTTTTGTTTATTGTATTAAAACGGTGTATTAAATTACGGTCATTTGAGGATTCTGTCAGTTGCAAGAGATTTGCTACCGTTCAAACTTCACACTTGACCGTAATGTAAATTTGCCATTTTAAGACAAAAGCAATTATAAGGTTTGTTTTGTTGGAACAGAAGCAAAAAAAAATAAATAAAAAAAATAAGAGCACATCCAAGCAGAAATCCAATATTTCTTTTTCTCGTGTTCTGGTTTTACCATTTTTTGATAGCTCTGCACTTTCCTAACCATTTTTGATGTTGTATATCAGACAAGATTAGCATTTTATTGTCATCAAAATGCACCGCTCGGACTTGAAATTGATCCAATGGAAGCCCTCAAATACTATTTTCCTCATCCTCATTGCATTAGCTTTTATTTCATAACTCATCGATGTCAATAATGGAAAGCATTATATAGCAGTATGCTCAATAACAGAATTTTCCTGCTTGAAATGCATGCAGTATTGATTTCCAGTTTTCTGGGTCCATAAGGGCAAAAAGCGAGGCGGGGGCCGCTTTTGCTCGACTCACTCAGCAACACACAGACTCAAAATGATTAGTATTAAATATTTCCAGTATTATAACTTGTTGAATAATCAAAATAAGAACTTACTACCACCAGAAATTGCAAAAACTTTCAAATACAACGATGTGAGCCCAAGTGGAACGTTTCTCAACATTTCGAGGTAGGCTTGAATTGTATTTTAATATCTCAGTGAAAAAATTTGTCACGCACACGAGCCGTTTATTCACAAAGTCAATTTTCTGGGGAATCAAATGCTGATTGTTTTGCATTACTGGTGGTTTGCACTCTACCAGGCGGTCTTTCCTGGCGCACAAGGGGGCAAAAATGAAGTCAGGCGACAGCTGGATTGCAACATCTGCATCGTGTACCACGCAAGGCTGCAGGTGATTCTGCAGTCTGCGGCCAAGTTGTGCTTGATTTTTACACTGCTGAATCGGAGTGACAGAACAAAGCATCGTCTTCCATTTCTCTCCCCCGGATCCCTCCAAGCGAGCCTCGCATGTCCCGTGGGAAACAAAGCCATCCAGCTAATATGCCATAAGCTGACAGCCCTCGTCTGAAATGTGTGTTAAGGAGCCAGCGTTGGAGACATTCGGACGCAATTCCTTCACACAATCAAACCTCTTTGGACCTGCAAGATGCCCGCTTGCTCTGTTTGCACAATTGCAATTGGGAGCATATGGAAAAGAAAAACACATTCCCCTTTCAACGTGCAATTTATACTTGTAAAGATAAACTTCTTAAGTCACACTAATGCTGCAGCAACAACCGGAAAAACTTCTCACAGATATGCATGCAATTTAGCAAGCACATGAAATTATGAAATTGCTCCCGGTTCTTCAAGCTCGGTTGTAAATCGGCTCAAGGAGAATTTGCAGGCTGTTCTTCTAAACCGTTTCAAATCAAACAGTGCTGCAAGGGTGAGGATACTTGAAATAGGGGCAATGGAATGCTAATGTTACACCACCAGCTGCTTCTGCTGAAATCCACTGCATTCATATTTCTTAAACACGTTGCCTCAGCCTCACTCAATTTTAGTCCTTGATTAGACTTGACACAACATTTTGTGGAAAATTAACTCCAACATTTCAAACTAAACAAATTGCATGGCTACATTCATTCAGTAATCCTCTCCTTTAACTTATCATATCAATCATATTATTTATAACAAATATTTATATGTATATATATATATTCAGGGTAGAACACAGTTATACAGTTCTTGTATAAGTTAAATTAAAAGTGAAAGAATAAACCCATGAAGCATTCTCACAAAATGATC